>NW_026901852.1:3830000-4117500 GCF_033783945.1 Neopsephotus bourkii | reverse complement strand
TGAGATTTGTTGACAATGATATTGCCATTAAGAGATGACAAATTCTGAAATATAATACAACTACAGTGGCTTAGACAGAAGCAGAGGTTTTCCTTTTAATGACAAAACTTTGATTTTATTGTTCTTAATACTAGCGTGTAGTTTTTTTCAGACTTCGTTTCATGCATCTGAGCATTGCATCCAAGCCACAGTGTGAAACATCTACAGTTACAAAGGGGATTGTGCAAAAGAAGTGCTAATTTCTAACAGTCCAGCTCTTGAACTAGTCGAAAACCAGCCTTGGAAACAGTTCTCCAAGAAAACTGAAGTTATCATGTAATGATGCCTGCAGGGGTTCCACAACTGTTGCATAGTTTAGAACAAATTTGGCACTTCTTGAGGTAAGTCCAGTAAAGAATATAAAACGATCACATCTGCCAATCTGCATGCCTGAGTGAGTGCTGCAGCGTGCTCTGGATTGGGTTTATGCCTCCCTTTAAGATCATAGCTCCCCCAAAAGAGAATTCAGTATAGCCCTTGGCAAAATTTAGTTTCATATCATATACTTATATATACCTGTGTACCACAGCAGACGTCTGAAGTAATCCTTATACTGGGTTGGTGTCTCTCTCACGGGTATATAATATACGACAATTATTAATGAATCTTGGACTGATTTTCCAGATTGTTACATCATCTTCTGTCACAAAATAGAAGTCCATAACATGAAAGATATGCTGCCATTGATTGCAAGAAGTTTAATACTCTAGAGATACTTACACGGGATCTGAAGAATCTGTGGTTATGAACAGTCATGTCCCACATGCTTTTTCTCTCCATGTAATAATGGTATATTTTCATAATTGGGCTCTTGGAAATCCACACATGTACAAGCAGTGTGTCCTCCACCTTTGCATTTGTATAATACTGTTTGAAGAGAACTATTCCTTTTAGAGATTCATTCTTCAGTAACTCTTGATCCCTTCCAGGTGAAGGAAATAGTTCTTCATGCTGCAGAGAGAGACTACGGTCTTTTTTACTTTCCTTCATTCACATAACCGGTGAGTCAGTTTGGTGCACTGATATCAATCCAATGAAGAAGTCAATTAAAGGGTTAAGCCATAGTTTTTTGTCACACTAGGAGAAACCTGTGAGATGCAATGATGTACAAGTCACTGGGCTTTCTCTGTATAAGTTAACAGAAGTAGACTAGATTTACACTTTCATATATATATGTGTATATGTGTATATATATATATATATAGTAGATACCAGCTAGTTATTTCAGCCTACCAACATGCCATTATTTTGTAAAAATGCAGTGTATGGACTGGCAGAATCATAGCATCGTTGTCCCAGATAATGACTTTGTTGTTTAAGTTTCAGCTCTGTTACAGTACAATTACATACAGTATCAATTAAGTTAATTTTCTCCTTTATGATTTTCATAACTCATTATTGGGAGGAGCAGAAATCTATCTCGTATATTTTGTTAGCTGTATGAATTTTCTCATTGCCAAAAGGGGGTAACTTTGCAGAAACACTTCTGTAGAAACTTATGGACAGAGTCCTCCAAGTTGCTAGGACA
Organism: Neopsephotus bourkii; assembly: GCF_033783945.1. Lineage (NCBI taxonomy): Eukaryota > Metazoa > Chordata > Aves > Psittaciformes > Psittacidae > Neopsephotus > Neopsephotus bourkii. The sequence goes on along the minus strand of NW_026901852.1, from coordinate 4,115,933 downwards.
GCTAGGGAAAAAACAGATGCTTATTCAAAATCTAAAGAACGGAAGATTGAAATTGGCATCACGGGCTGGAGGCAAGAACTGACCTCTAAAATATTGAATGAAGGAGGTTTGGGGAAGATTGTAAACAGCCTTGAAAATGATTACAGCTGGAGAAAGTCAGAGAGGAATGTGAAGACAAAAACAATATAGCTAATGAGACCCTTAAAAAAGCTTCATGAAGTAAGCTTGTCTTCGGCAAAATTACTGGAAAGGATTTTACAGTGTTCCAAATAGAGAACTGGGGGGCATGGAGGAGAATAGCTGTGTGGGTGCACTGTATAAGGTTGCACCCCAGAGAATATTAGACCAACGCAGATATTAAAGTATGCAAGTAATTGCTGTCATTTTACTGGCGTTTTCTCTGCTCATTTTGAGATCAGATTTTCTTCTTGTCAAGTTACTTTCTTTGAGAAATTTCCTGCTCTGTCATGGTGTGTGCCATAATGGGCACACCACTTCCTAAGAGTCCTCAGAGCACTGCTCAGCAACTGGCTCAAAGTCAGGGAGTGAGAGAGGGCTCCAGGGTAGCCACTGGGACCTAAATATGCCATAGCTACAACATCAATAAGTGTCTCATTTCCAAAATGCTGTTACCCGAATATTGTGGCTCAATAGTCCAAGCAGCTGTGCTTCCCTTCGGCAGCAGGAAGCTGGCAGCTGAACTTATTTCCGCCTCCATCTCCCACTCAGGCATATTCTTAATGCAAAATCACTCCATTCGTTTTGGGGTATATCCCACAGAACTGTAATTCCAACCTCCTTAAAATTCAGTTTAGTTCTGGTGTATGGGAACAGTGCAATGCTATTTTGGGGAGTAGAAAGTGAATTATTTTGCAGGCCTGCCTAAGGATTCCTCCTGAATATAGTTTTCCATGCAGTTAGATCTGTATTCAGCAGTAATCATTCATGTAGGCTATGCTATAACTATTTGCTGCACATGTTGAATTTGAATGATGACTTACTGTTATTATACACTCATGTATATTCCTCTAGTTCCCAGAGGCCCTAGTCAGGACAAAGTTTAGCAAATGCCATACTAATGCATACAAAGGCAATCCCTTTCTCTGGGTCATAGAAGTCACAAAGAGGGAAAGTGAGAGACAGCCAGCATAGGTAGTACCATCACACGCAGATGTTATGCACATTCGCATCTTTTCCCTGGCCATGACAGATACATGAAATTAATGAGAACTATTCTAATCAGTCCCTTAAGATGTCATTACAGGCTCTTACAGGCACAGTAAAGCTTTAGGTAATAGATTTACTGTCTCTGAACTGGGGAAATCTGTTCTTTTCTACTATGGGAGAGGTTTGGATTGTAGAGAGAGCATTGAACTTTTAGGTAGCATTGTGATAAAATTCATTGCTAGTCCTTAAAAAAAGAAAAAAAGAGAGAGAACTTTTAGACATTCATTATTGCCTTTTGATATGCATACAGCACCACAGAGCCTAAAGTGCTATTCTGTCTCCACTCAGGTTTACTTTAGGTGTACAAAAATGACACAGCCAAAACTTGTGGAGTGTGTTGGTTATTTAGAGATGCATAAAAGCCATAGAAACCATCAGCATAAAAGCCATAGAAACCACCAACACCAAAACAGTGGGCTTGTAATATCTGGTTAGTTGATTTCTTTCCTCTGTAGCAAACATAGCTTACAAACAAGGGAACCCAGGGTAAGGGACTAAAGGAGAACTTAAGTATGAATGTCCTTCCTTACCAATACAGTGCTATAATTAGTACAGAGCAACAGCACCATCAAGCTCCAGCTGAACAATTACATCCCAAGAAATTCAACCAACAAGTATCATATTCTAAACAGTCGCATCTCTGTGGTAATACTTACGTATGCACCAGTGCCATCTAGCCAATCCCCAGCGTATGTCACTTCTTCTGCTAAGCGAACCATGAAACCCTTGTTTAACAAATAATGTGTTTTACATGCTTGGAGAAATTTATAGAACAAATTATTTAAAAAATTATGGATTTATGACAGTGATACTGTAATCAATAAACTGAGAAAATTTGCAGTGAAATCTGTCAATTAAATGTTATTACTTTGGCCATATAAACTGTCCAGAGCTGGCTGTCTACCCAATGGCCCTGTCATCATCAAAGCTGTCCTGATGTGATGTCCAGAGAAAGTTAGAGAATCCAGCTGTCTGTGGAATAACTTTCAGAGACAATAAACATAGAAATTCAAGGAATTTCCATTGAACTAAGCCAACTACTAATTACTAAAAAAGCTAGTATCTCTATCTAGGGGCATTACGCGTCCTGAGAAAGCTGCAGTCTCAAAGCTACAAATATGCAGACCTCCATCCAAGCAAGAGTATTTTGCATGTGTCAGTTTGACAGTAAAGAAAGTTCAATAAAAGAAACAGGTTTCCCAGTTTAAAACTTATATCACACTAATATAATGGCCAGGGTAAAATGAACTATAGTTAATGATCCTTGGAGTCTTCCAAAGCAAAACCTAGGATCTGAGCAACCACAATTTTAGGCACATTTGCCTTTCCATCAGGACTTTGGGCTTCAGCCTCATTTCTGCCAGAATGGTCACGCTATGGTCAGAAAGTATCACTGGAATTAGAATTTTTTCTTCCTCCAGTGTTACTGGAAGTGTTTTAGGAGCACTAATGACATCCCCAGCCCATTGAAGATAACAGGAAACCTCCTGTGGCTTCAAAGGAACTGGGATTTCACCCTGTAACTAATGAGATAAGGCTGGAGGAAAGGGGTAGTACTTTAATTAGATCAGCTGTCTGAAGTGCCGTTCTCATTGTCACTAGGTGGTGCAGCAGAGTAGCTTTACTTTGGATCAGTTGAACTAGAACTTTGGAAAATGCCATGCTGAGGTGGGTTTTTTGCAGACAGAGCCCTTCATAATATAGGTTTTTCTCTAAGAACTATTTTTGTTTGCAGTTTGAGCACTATGATCTTCTCTAACACTATTTGGAGCTGACAGAAGGTGAGTGCTACTTATGAGGACTAGCCTAATATCTCTTAGGTTTAGCTAGCTATGCCATAACATGCCACATCCTATTTATTTAGGAAAGCTGAGTGATACAGTTGAGGACAAGACCCTGAAATGTTACATTCATCACTGGAAAGGTTAAAGATAACTTGTGCAGATGGTTTGTTGGGTTCACCAAATTTCACACTTGAGCTGAGAAAGAAAACCAAGGATTAAGTAGTTTCTGCGATTTGGAATTCAAAGTTTACATGACACTAGAAAGTGATGTATTTTCCCTCCTGTTCTCTTGTTTCTTCCTCTCCTCTTCATCACCACAGGTGGAATAAGAAGCAAAAGGGATGATTCAGTCCAGTGCGGTAGTGGATCATCTAGAAGTCTTACTCAAACCTCCCCTTATTCCTAATATCAAATGATAAATGCTTTAAAGTTCTCCCAGCAGCAGTTCAATGCCTATCAGCACTCTATTATTTGTCTAAAATCTGTGGCTGACAATTCCTTGCCTGTACTTCATGTAGTTACTGGTATAGCCACTTCCACACAATAACAGGATATTTCTTCTGCTGCTTTATACCTAGCAGTTTTACGGCTTTAACAATAAAAATGTCTTCCTGCTTTCAGGAAAAGGCCAATTCTAATATTAAAACATTAGATGTGCTTTTGATAAGTGAAGCTCATCGAAACATGCAATATTGAATTTCAGGTCTGAATCAAAATTATCAGCTTGTCCTTATTGACTTGCACTATTGCTTGGTAACTACATTGTATGTTGGGAATACAGATAACTTGGGATTTACAATATGTTTTATAGCTTGAGCCTATCTCAACAGTAGAAAGAGACTATGCTTTGAAAGGATAATGGCACATGTTCATCTCAACTATAACTTTGAGAAGAACTTCACAAGATAATTGTATTTTCATTTTGTAAATAATAAGAAAACAGCAATTTGAAGAATAGTGTGAGAATAGTGTGAGAACTGTGCAGCTGTGTACTGAATTGTACTGGGCTAAGATTAAAAATGTGTACTCCATTTTTTTCCTCTAGAAGGTTTCCTGCCAACTCTAAGACAGGATATGATTTTGGAGAGAGAGAGAAGTCAGATTCTTCTGCAGTCCATGCAGACATTATTTAAAACCCTTGAGACAGAATTGCAAGAAACAGAAGTAACCAAAAGAAGTCTAAGTGCTAGTTCTCAAATTGCTAAGTCTTCATATAGTAGAACTGATTATATACCACATTTTCATTACCTCGGTGTATTCTGTAATTTGTTCTGTGAGTTGAGCACGTTGAAAGAAGGATATGGAAATTCACTGATGATGAAATGACTGGCAGCAAGCATGAAGCATGACTCTCTCAGAGACTTGACATATCAGCTGAAGGGGTGAAACTTCTGAACTGTGATGACATGAGTCACAGTTTGTGTCTTATTGATTATTGACAGGAAAACAAATTAATACCAGAAGACAGTTGCTCTGGAGCTCATACATGGGTTAAATATTCTTGTCAACTGTGTAAGGGTGACTGTACAAGCAAACGTTGATGCATATTTGGGCATGCAAGAACACATTCTTCAGGCAAAATTATGCCTTGCTCAGAAAATGCAGTGCAGTTAGGTATAAATGAAGATGTTAGAGTAGCAAGCAGAGTGACTGTATTTTTCCTGTTTATTTTCTAGAAGAAAAGAATTACATTTTGAGCAACTCTTTGGAGTTCTGCAAAACTCCAGCAAGCCAGTTTGTGTTACTAATGAAACAAGAGAAATATTCTCTAATGGCAACTCTAAATCCATACCACTAAATCTATGCATATGTAAAAAATTAGTTACTTGTCAACATTTTTTTTCTCTCTGTCTTTGCATGTGTCTGTAAGTGTATATTTACTATAGGCACACATATTTATATTAAAATACATATTCCAGTTGGAAGAAAAATTGAGGAGGACATGGGAGGGCAACTCCATTCAGCTCGGTATACTGAGCTGAGAGCTGAGTGACGGTGTATATTTAGTTTTTAGAATGCAAGTGGGAGAGGGAGTGCATTTGGGATAGGAAATACAGTCTTGGCAAACCAAAGAGAATCTGATATATTTTTTAAGGCTTTTGAAAACTTGTTTTATAGACTGTTTTGTCCTTATTTGGATCCAGTTCTTCAGTGGTGAAGTGAGAAGAGGCTGAAAAGCTCTGAGGATGATTGTAGGTGGGTATTTTGGTCCATGTCATTCTCATGTGTCATCTTGAAATGTGAAGAAGAGCTTTGGGAAGGCAGCATGAGGAGGAAGGGAGATGTTAAGCTGTGCACCTGGGCTAGGAAGAAGAAATGAGTTGTTAGCAAAAGATATAACTGAGTTAGGATGGGTGGCATTGGATGAAGGTGGTGTCCTGGACATTTTGGCTGTGTTTCAAGGCTTAACCATGTGAAAGATTATGTGCTTGAAGTGACCAATTTGAATTTGTGCTCGAGGGCCCCTTCAGATGTCACTGTGCTCCAGAGAATATTATTGAAGGTTTCAGTCATCAGAGAACAGAGGGACGATGAAAATCAAAATGGAAAATTAATATAGGCATTCACATAATAAAATCCACTAATCCAATCATGACTGTGTAACTGCTACATTCTGTTACTGTCTGGAAATAAAGATGTGTATCCCATGAGGCTGTTGCAGAGGGCAATATTTTGAAATAAATTCCATCACTTTGTACGTTAGAATGCTTAATTATGAGAAACCTTATATTCTAAATGTCACATTTTATCTCAGGAAATTAGAGGAGACACGTTGAAAGAAAGCAAAGGAAGGAAAAGGTTTTGAGCAATTAGTTCCATTTTACTTACGATCTTTTAAAATGCAGAATCTCTGCTAATAAATATTATACTTGATCAGTTTTAAAGTGTTTCATTACATTTGTTTATCATTTAAGACACATTCCTCTGCAGTTTAGCCCCAAATAAATTTTGTTTAGCATAGCAGAGACTTCTAGAAATGGTACTAACCCAATACCACATCCACTATAACATCTTGACATGGGCTACGTGCTTCCAGATTTGAATTTCCAAAGTGAATTTATGTTGTGCAGTATTTCTATTGTGAGGCTTTTCCATAGCCTAATAAGTTGTCTCAGTCACAAAGTCTTGCTCATATTCAGCCCTTTCTTAGTGCTTTCTCACTGCTCCCAGGTCCATCCAGCATTAACATCACCCTTCCCTTCTGCTTGGGAGGTTTAGAAGTGTGTTTGGAGAGCTCTGGTTGCTGGCCCACTTCATCACTGACACTGCCACCCCCAAGGATAAAATCCTGTTAAAGCCATGGGTGTATGACCTGTGTAAGGAGCTGGTGAGGGCTCCTATGGGTTTGGTTGTGTTTTAAAGCTTTAGGTCACATGCAGGCTCCATGAATGGCTGTTTTCTCCCCCGGGTCATGCTCATGTTTTCCCATCCGTGCCTGTTATGAACCACGATTAAGTGGATGAAGGACAGCCTCCAAAGTCCTGACACACCTGAGAGTAATTTTATTGCTCCTTCTCCAGCTCTGCCCTGCACACCTCTAACTTTCATTCACTTTGGAAAGAGTCAGAACAATGGCAGTCAATGGCTTCTACCATTAACTGTCACATTTGGAATATTACAATAATCAGTGTTGCAAGAGATAGCAAAGATGAAAAATGATATGTATTGGAGATAATTATTATGATGATTATCATTGTTATCTTTATTACTATTATTACTACTACTACTATTTTTAGGTGTGACTCTTTGGGTTAAGACATGTTATCCTAATATCAATAACTTCTCTGTCCTTGGGACAAAAAAGTAATGCTTTTGCTTTTTAACTAGTCACTATAATATGTATACCCTATATTACAATCATGTATTTTTTTCAGCATTTTATGAAGTGTGCTTATTAAATGAAATGGTAAGTCTGGCACTGGCAAGTCTCTTGTGCCCTTTTTTTTCACATTTCCTTACTTTTGGCAGGTCCATGAAAATGGAGTAAGTTTCTGTGGGCTGTGCATGCTTTTCCACCCTTTTTCAGGATTTGTCACATCTCCTGGAAGGCCTCATAACTCACAAAACATGATTTTATATCCCAGCGATTTGCCAAGTCTTGTCAAATCCTAACATTTTTGTTGGCAACTCTTTCCATCTCTCGGCTGAAAGGGAGTAGCTTAGATCATCCAGTCACAATGCTGTTCTTTGGATACCTTTTGATGGTCAAAGTGTTAGTTTTGATACATGGTTTAATCTCTGCTTGCAAGGGGCCGCCCACTGTATTTCATGTCCTCACTCAGTGAATCTTTTGCAAAGTGGACATTCTGCTTCATCAGCTGAATTCCCAGTTTTACACGTCTGCACTTGCAGTCCCACTGCTTTCTGAAGAAAAATTATTTGAGATAAAAAAGAAACCCTTAAAAATTAAATGGGGGTAGTGCTTCTTGCTCCTTTCAGGTACAGGTCCTTTGTTAAGTGTATGCTTTTTCATCCTGTTTATTTCTAACTCACGCCTGTCACTTTAGTGTGACAACCGCAAAACTTCAGCTGCTGGGGCGTGGAATAGGAGTCATTTAAACCTTTAGGACACGAAAAGTTTAAAGACAAGTTATTATTGCTTATAGCTTGTTCAAACAGCTCTGAGTAAGAGAATTTTTAATAGTTTCAAATGCCTGAAGAATCAAATAATTATCTTTTCACTGGATAGAATTAATGGTAACAATACCAAGAGGATATGGGGTTTCCTCAGGTAGGATCTGTGAAGACAATATTTATTGGTTTTGGTTACCAGCTCCAATAGAAGTGAGACATTTTAATAATAAGCAGCGCAGCAGATGTTAGATCACTACGTCTAGTCCTGCCATATGCTCTTTGTTATGAGTCATTCTGGATGCCATCCATCCCCGTACCAGCACTCGCTGGAAGCATCAATCTGTAACAGGAAGAGTGAACCGATGCATATGTACAGGAACAGCTGGGGGGGGGTCTGCCTATCTCCTCAGCTAGTTCAGAAGAGGGGGATGCAAGAGCCAGGTTGCGTTTACATTCACCGCCATCTATACATGACCTAGGCCATGCTGGGTCCCTCTTAATTGGTACGTGGCAAATGAGGAATCCACTTCTGGCAGTTATTTTTAGTTGTTCCTTGTGACATCTCAGGATAGCAGTAGACTCTGACCTCTCTCCGAAATGAAGCACTCTTTGCCCTTTAGCACAGCGTTGCTTAAATTCATTTCAAGCATGAATGTATTCACCAGCCTCTGTCCGTGTCACATTTTCAAGGGAAAACTAGGATGGTACATAGTCACACTTAGTCATACAAGGAACCTGTGGTTAAATTTATACCCCAGATGGACTCTGTCCTTTTTCCTTCCTGTTTGAAAGCAAACACCCTGCCTTCTTATGCACTAGTGTAGTCTTGTATATCAGCGGTGGGGGAGAGGAACAGATGCCAGAGGAGGTGGAGGAATAGAAAGGACAGGCTGCTGCTACCCCTGACAAGAATCATCTTAGGAGATCATGGGCAAGGGGCAGCAAAAACACTTTTGGTGGAAGAAAATCCATGACTTTGTCTTTCAGTTTGAGGAAAACCTTGCTAGCTGTTAAAAAACCAAGCTCCGTGCTTTAAAAGTGGGAATTATTTCAACAATGAATCCCTGCCCGATTACAAGTGCAAACATTGAGCTGCCTCTCGTCTCTGTCTCTCTTCTTTCCTTAACCCTCCTCCCACCCCTAGAGAAAAGATAAAAAAAGAAGTATATTTTCAGCTGTGGATACATTTGTCTCTAGCTGCTTGGTGAGAATCAGTAATTGAGATATTCATCTAGTCAGAGCAAGCAAATTGGCAAATCCCCGTGCACCTTTGCAGTGTGAGGGCAGAGCTGGCTGGGCACGCAGTGGGAGGTGGGCAGCTCCAGTTGTCCCTGGGTCCCTGGGAGTCCAGCATTCCCAGGCACAAGAAGATGGATGCTGTTGTACAACAGGGGGGGGGGGAATAGGAAGCTATTTACTTTAAAGGATTTCATGCTTTGCTCCGGAAAACTGCTTAAAATGCTGATCTGCTTTTGAGAGAAAATCTCAAGTTATTGCCATGGTAGCGATGTTTTTGGTTACTGAAACTAGCTTACTGAGGACCCAACCGGCTTTAGTTCCTTGACATACGTCTAAACTTTGGTGAAAGTGAGTCATATCTAGCTTGCTTTTTTCTTCTTTTGGTGGCAAATCTAATATTTACTGCCTTGCACCCTGCTGTGCTGGTCGCACCCAGTTGCAATCCAATCCCTCAAGGTGCTGACTGGTTCTCTCAGCACCTACACATCAGCATAGCCTCTGCGCTCAATCCTGCACTGTGCTTGACTGGATAAGGCCTCTGGTGTTGAAGTACAAGAGTAACACCATCATGTCACAGGACTGTTTACATATTGACATACAGTCCTGATTCTGAGCATGTTTCAGGATGCTGCAGATCATCTGTGCACCTTTAGAAGCTAGAAGTGGTTTGGACCAGAGAAATATTTATAACTGATTTTATAGAATATATATCATAATCCCATGATTTTTTTTTCTTTCTGACAGATTCAGTTGTACCAAATTTTATATTAGGTTAGGTAATGTCACACTTTAACATTTCTCTGCGTGTGTGTATTAGATTTGAAATGTTTATTTTGTTATATGATCCAGAGATTTCACCCTCTGCATCCTTCTCACACTGTGCTGAAGCTAAACAATGAAACTCGTTCTTTTAAAGTCACGATCTCCTTAGTGTCATTTGCAACGTAGATTTGTAATAGAGGGACATCAGTTTCCTAAACAGCAACTCTTTCTTTTTTAACAAAGGCACCGAATGGGGTATTTTTTGATGAGAGTTACATTTGCAAGAAACACTTTTGACAGAAAATGCCTGTCTGTTAATACGAGCTGTTTTTTCTGTGAATAAGCAGCATTTTGAGGCAATGTTTACCAAGTCAAGATACATTTTTTTTGCAGAAAGACTGTATAATAGCAAAGGCATATGGCTTTATTACTCTAAATTAAACTGCCATTTCAGTGAATTATTACAAATATGCAATCCAAAGGTAAAAGCTCATCTGGATGATTATGTATGTATTTATGCATCGCACTGTCAGTTCTCATTTTGGCAGCTGTAGGCTGGATGGTTAGTCTGGATACTTCCCACCCTGGCACTGGGATGTGTTCCCCCCTTGTGGCAATAGCACATATGGAATTTCATGAGTCTGCTCTGTCTCTTCACTAATGGGCTTCACCTTTTACCTCCAAGAGCTGAAGATCCTGATTTTAAATCCAGGGTTTACAGGTTCAGACCTAGCAGGCAACCTAGCCAGAGGTCTTCTCATATGGGCCCAAAACCAGTAACAGGAAAGCCAAGTAACGAATCATGAGTTTATCCTTCCACACTGTAATTCTTCTTCCATCTTTACTGGATACCAGTATCTCTTTCCAGTTTTTGTGATAATTGGTGAATCAAAATAATTCACAAAGAGAAATGTGCTATTTCCCAGAGACAGTGGTGTATTTAAGTGTGCTTTTATGGTAGATGAGGTTTTGGTGTGTCATCTTTAAAAATATGGGCAAATGGATTACTTCTTTGATCCAACAAAAACAGCCACAGAAAGAAAAGGATGCAAAATTCAGGGTGTTGCAAGTTCACTCTCAGAGCTAAGCTGTGGTCTCTCTATTTTATTATTGCCAAGAATGCACGCCAAGTCATTGAGGTTGACCACGTTTTATTACCTCTGTTTTTGCTATTCTACCTTATTCCTGAGACAAGTGGGAAAATTGTGTCTGAAAACTGTCTTTAAACCCTGGACTTCTAGATTGTACATCTTTAATGAATACTGGACATGTTCCACTACTGTGAGCTGCTGTCTGGGCCTCAGCTTATTAGATACTGTTTTGAAATCCATAATTATAACCAGGTTTGTGACGGGTCACATGCCTCTGTATACAGAAATTTCTGTCAGCCTGATAGAGCTGCTATTTCAGAGGAAATCAACTAATTCAAAACTAGCATTTGAATAGTTTTAGCTTTACCTGTTCTGGCCTTCCCTACCCAAGGTGTGAAAAACGGCAATTTCTATATTTCTGGGAAATTAATTTTCAAGGTTGACTTCGGGCCAGTAACCAGAAGTGCTAACATAGTCCATATGTCTGACTAGTAAAGGTTGACTGAAAAGTATGAAAGTTCTAGCAAAAGTCCATTTTTCCTGTTCCTTTCTGTAAATCGCAGGATTCCATTATACTGACAATAACCCACGGTTATTCACATCTGAGCACTGATCCCTACTGAAGCTGGGATGAAGGTAAATTGCATAGAATTTGTTCTCTATAGGTGCTGCTTTTCATGCTGAGCAAAAGCTCAGTATTTATAATTTACTCTTCTGTAGTACTTGTCATCTTTCTGCCCCTCTCTTAAGACTATAATTCCCACCCGGTATTTTCATTTTAAACTGCCTCTCATTTTAATGCACGTTATTTTGTTTTCTTAAAATAAATGCTGTCACGCAGCTCTTCTATTTCCTTTAATGAGAAAACAGTAATACTCATACCATGGTGGAAAAACATTGAGAGGGAGGGAGAGACAGAGAAAGGAAACAGAAATCATAACCAAAAAGTTCGCACTGATTATTGAAATAGTCAGTGTTCCCTCGGGCTGTGGGGAAGGCGCTTTTACAGTGTCTTGGAGTATTTTTCTTCTGCACAATTCTGACTTTTCACCACGTATTCATGCTACAGCGGGAAAGGGGAAGGAAAGAAAAAGAACTCAGAAGTTTTACAGTAAGTTTTGTCATTATCTTTCGTAGTGTCACTTGCTAGCAATCAGTCCGAGGGAATATGAATGTTAAGGGTTTTAAAACTCTAATTCTTGATGCTCCTGTGTATAATTATTTTAAAAGCATGTTATACTAGCACTAATGGTTTCTCCTCCTCTGTGAAAATTTTGAGCTTAAAATGTCATGGCGTGCACTTTTAATGTAGAGTCATTACAGTATTTAGTACTGTGTTAACTACTAGTGGGAAATATTTAGGTATTTGTAGAAGGCTTCAGTAAGCTTTGGGTCCAGTTTTCAATGAGTTTTTTAAAGACAGAAAAGAGACAAATAAAGACAGTGAAAGACTTCAGTGAATAGCTTCTGTACGGTCAGGAAGGGTTTCATGCAAGTACGGAGCTGGAAACTTAAATCATAATTGGAGAACTGCAATATTTTAGGAAATTCTGCCTATCAGAGGCTGCCTTTTTCTGTCTGAGCTGACTCAGGTTCAAATTAAATTTTAATCAATCTGAAGACTCCTCTTTATTTCATTGGACTTTGGGTTTCCTGAAGGCAAGTCACTGGCAAAAATCCTTTCAGGTTTCAGAGCACCTAATGGGCTGATGCCGCTGCAACAGTGGCTGCGGAGGTGAACTGTGGACAATCAGCAGGGCAGAATCAGGCCCAGAGGTGGAGAGGGGAAGGACGCAGGAGCACTCTCCTCCACAGCAAGGTATTGGGTACTGTTTGCAAAATCAGCTGTATTTCTCTAACAGACTAAAAGATATGCCATAAAAAGCGTTGCTTGATATTAAGGTATAAGTAGCAGTAAATTACTGAGCTTATTTTACCAAAAAGAAATTACAAAGGCTTTCCCCTGCTACTGCCAGATGACTACCTGAATTTGCAATTGTAGCATATTTCTCCTTTAAAACTCCTACCAATCTTCCAAATACAAGCAATAACTACATATGGACATGTTTAGCAAATCAGTAAGAAAAGATTGATTGCTGGGAAATGTTTTGTTTCCAATTATTTTCTCCGTAAAAGCTAGAATTGCAGATAAACAGAGTAACAAAATCCCACGTTTTTATCTGTAAGTGTACACTGGTGGAGAAATGCTACTAAAATTGCTTATTTGAAAATCACCTAACAGAGAAAACTGAATACAAGAATCTTTTCACGTTGGTCAGTTTTAGGGTTACATTTAAGCATTTTGGGGTGGAGTGCCATTGTGAGGAAATATTTAGTTCTGCTTCCATTTTATCCTGATTTCTTTTATTCTCTTTCCTATTAAATGAACCTGATTTTTCATACTGACAATATTTAAGACATATTTCTCATTTCTAGTATATGTATATAGGCATTTGCTAAATCAGTTCCTGGCACACCAGCTAATTTTGACGGGGGAGGCTAAGATATATACCATTACTTACTATTTCTAATGTGTTTCTTAATATGAAACTTGTCATTTTCAGCTGGGATGCTGACTCAGCAGTAGGTTTATTTCCAGAATTACTAAAACAAAGTTCCTCTCAGAGTAGCAAGGGACCCATGATTCACTTGTAGAGAACAGCAAAACAGAAAGAGGCCTTTTTGCATCTTTTAATATTAAAAAAGAAACTAGAAAGAGTTCGTAAAACAGTCCTGGGGAACTTCTGAGACACAAAAAAAGTGTCAGTAGATCTCATATTTCACAGACAGATTGAACATAACTATATTTAAATTAGGTTTCATCTTAAATATATAGCTTGCATTATTTTACACACGCTGCAAAACAAGATTTAGAGGGATCACTTTTTATTTGCTTATACCTCGTTCACATATGTCAGAATCCATCACTTTTTCGGACAGATGTTTTCTTGCCCATATGCCACAGTAAAGTGACATTTTGTACATGTAAACTTTCTTTCAGTTCACAGCAGTTAATGACTGCTCTTTCCCATCCCCAGGTTTTGGGAACATTCAGGTGCTAAGTACAGGGTTCAGAGATTTAGAGGGGGCTGTTTTGAAAAATGCTAGAACAACATTTAATTTAAAAGGGGAGCTTTTTACTTATATATTTTTTCAGGATTTTTCCTTCCTTTCCTGAAATTGAAGTATCTTCTTTTTATCATGACCAACAATACTTTGATAAATAGCAGAGGATTGCATCTTACTCCTCAGCTAATAAATCAGCACAAAAGTTTTGCTAAGCTGTATCTTGAACAGGTATATGCACATATGCACACAGATGGTATATATAAAAGCCCCAAATTTGTAAGCTGCCATAAGAAAGGACATTGTGTTTTCTGCTGTCATGGTTCTCAGCTGAGAGTAACCACAACACCTATTGTGGGCACCTCAAGCCCATTCTGAACCAAGGAGAAAGCTGTAAAGACAACCTTTCTCTTAAAAGGAGCAAAACCTTGTGGAATGGCATCTCCACCAGCAACTTTTCACTAGACAGACACAAACTGCTATTCCAAGCCGGGGGAAGTTAATCAAACGCTGTCTTTGTTCATGCTTTTAGCACCAGCATCTCTCACAAATGATTCCCAAACTGCACTAAGGGACTGGCTTCTCCTTATTCAGTGTCCATTTTAATACTGCTGGGGCTCTCTGAGGTCTGTGGCATGGCACACCGAGGACACACACTGTCCTTGAGCTAGGGCTGGAGTGAGGAGCTCAGACTTCATGGCATCAGCCATTCGTCTCAGATCACGCACAATGTGTGCCTGTGAAATCCCAGAGAGGAGGCTTCTCTCAGGGATGCCCTGTTCAGGATGGCCACAAAACCCCTCAGTGACATGGAACATCATCAAGACACACACTATCTTTGTGCTCTCTTCCATCTCTCTCTCTGCTTGGAAGATGCAACTGGAGATGGAAGAGGTTGATGCTAGAAGAAAGAAAACCCAGTGACAAATTACAAGCTTCACAACACCATGTTATTTCCCATCCCTTCTCCCTGACACCTCACAGCTTGTACCTCTGCTTGTATTCCAAATGCTCCTGAGCATCTACATAGGGCTCACACAAAAATGAGTAACTGCCTTTCCTTCCTGGCTAATGTGGACTTACTACTAAGAACTAAGCCATGGACATTTTAAACTCTTGTGTTTATAGATATGAAAACACTAGATTTCTGGAGATAAAAAAAGAAGTTGTTTAAGCATCCTCTTTATCTCTGCTGTTGCCTCTCACTGTCCCTGTGCTGTGTGTTCTCTAAAGACCCCTGATGAATACCATCACAATTGAAGGTCTGGGGTCCCACGCTTGAAATTTTTCAAGCAACTTGCCCGGGTCTCCTCTGGCTTTTCTTAGCCCATTTTCATCAAGGCTTTGCCATGACTTTCCATGGCACCACTAAGATGGGGTATTCCCAAGTTCAGTAGCTCAGACCCTCACAGTCAGAAAAGACCTTTAGACTTCTATGGACCCCTTCACATCCAGAACAATATGCAGCACAGAATTTGGACTCAGCCATCCACAGAGACAACATGCTTCAGGCTTCTCATCCTCAAAACTGTTTTATAGAATTAAGCCTAAACCCTAACCACTGTAGGAAAAAGAACAAGTGTAATGTATCTTGAATAATAAGCTGTCAGAGAAAAAGGGGGCACTTATATCTTCACAGATGTGCTTTGTAGTGTGTTTCTACATCCCCTTTCTAGGGCAGTGGACCATCACTGGAGCGTCTTCACTAAGGAAGGATATTTTCTGCACTCATATTAACAAACTACTGGAGTCAGGGTAATCTGTAGCCCTCATGTTTATGCAGGACAAGTTAAAAATCATGGAGTAATCAAGCATGGGGTTTGATTTATAATCTGAGCAAACATTTCAGACCACCTTCCTTAACTAGGACTTGGCCTCATGTTAATTGAGTTAAGGTAAGTAACCATATTGAGAAACACATGTTGCTAAGGCACAGAAGACAATGGGGTTGCAAGCAGTCAGGGTATAGCAGCTTAAGGAGTTATTAACCACTGTCTAGTTGCTTTTATTGGCTAGACACACGGGGAAGATGACCGTCACACCATACACTCTCCTCTTTGGCTATTTATGTCAGATATAATTTACTCAGTGTTAATGTAGACTGCCAACATTAAGGAAAGCAACAGCACAATAAGACAGGCATAATTCTGTTTGTATGAGTGATTTGAATTTGTAATCAGTGCTTCTTTTTTCCTTTTCTCTTTTTTTTTTTAAATGGCTGAGGTTAATGGCTTCTCCCCACCATCGCAGAGTAATGGTTCAATTTGGAGTTTGGCGCAAGCATATTTTGTGATGTAGTTTTGTTTGTATAAATATGCTTTCCTACTTCAATTTAATGTTTTATTTAATGAACATATAAGATTTTAGTGGTAGGACAGTGTTTTACTGTGATATGTATAAAAGAAAGTATTCAGAATTGTATAATTTGAATTAAAACATATCACTGCTCCCATTCCTTGCATGATTATCCACTGCATGTTTTGCACACAGAGTTTTATGTTATACATTCACACAGCATTCTTCTCCATCACCTTCCCATTTTGACAGCCAATTGTTTATACACTTGCACTATACGCTTCTTTCTGCTCAGAAAGAAAACAGTTAGATATTCGCTGTTGTCTCAGGATATTGTGTTCATTTTCTAATAAGTGCCTCCAGTGCACTGGGGTCCCTAATCAATGTAAATATTGTTTAAGATGAGCGTTGCAGTGGGCATACCATTGAGCCAGACCACCAGCAGAGCATTAAACAAGGACAGATGTGAATGCCAGGATAAAAATGAATACATTCCTGAAGTGTGTGTTACTTATATCTGTTTATAGGAAATGGTCATGAAAAAAGTAAAAAACCCTTCTGGAAAACAAGAATGCCAAATAAAGTCATTATGTTGAGATACTGCAGTTGTACGTTTGCTACAATAGCTAACTGAAAGTGAGTGATATTCTGGTATCTTGAATGATTAAAATCTTATAAACTTATTATGAACATGATGAATGTATGAATGTTATTAATGTTGTTAAAGACCTTACCAGTGTTTAAGCACATTGGTGGTTATCTATACAGGAGCAAAATGCATGTTTTTATTTTGTACACACAGTTTTCTCTCAGAGGTAGCATCTGTTAGAAGATTGGAGGATCTAGTTAATATAACAGACAAATAGACTTACACTGTCTCACAAGTCATTCAAGGAGAACCAATGAGAGAGACAAACCCCATTCTAATAATTTACAAAGATCATCTGATTTCTACCTCTTGCCTAGCAAATTCACATTGATTAATTCACTAGCTGCCAATTTCCACGAACAACCACACAGCATGTTTTCCACTGATATTTAAACACCAGTTTGTTCTTTGCTGGCTTTGTAGTCAGGCTGCCCTCTACACTGCCCTGATTTGGAGATTATTGGTGACATTTGCAAGGGATTTGGAGCCCCTATCACACTGCTTATTCATGCAATTGTACACATGCTGCCTGCCCCTGGCTGACCCATGTAGGGCAAGTAGGGGCAGGGGTTCACTTTTGGGTAGATAGGTAGGATAGGGATCCCTTCTGGGGTAGGTAGGTAGCATTGGGAATCTCCTCTAGAGGAGGGCAGAGCCAGAGAGGAAAGTCTCCCAGGTAAAGTGGGGCGAGAAGGCATGTCAACTGATGGGGTGGTTTGGAAATAAGACTGCCATTATTTCTTAGGGATGCCAGGGAGGACTCAGCTCTCTCCATTTATTATGGACAACCGGACCTCAGAGGTTCTGTATGACCAAGGTTATTTTCAGAGTGCTCAATTCTCTATAACACCCAGAGCTGAAAGGTCTCAGCCCCTAACTGGCCCTGAGGGCTGAAACATGCTAGGTAGGAGTCTCCTAAAAGGCCTTGTCCCAAAAGCTGTAGCTTTGATCTGTGTAACTGTGAATGCAACAGATGAATTTAAAGCAAGCCACAATGTTTGATAGCTGAGTGGATATCAGGTTGTCATTACTGCAGAGTTCTTGGTAGGAGTCTGATTTAGCTTCAATATTGATTTCTCAAATAGTGATGGCAGAGAATCTGTTGGAGCTAGCATACTGGATTACTGTGTAAGACAACAATGGTTTAGAACTGAGTTGATTGAACAGTATGGTTAGGGATAGGTCAGCAGACTTTATTCATTGTTTTCCATTTTGTATTAAAATCAACTATGATAGTCTTCTAAAATGTGATTAGCACAAACACTATTGTTGTTTGACATGCTGTACCAGATATAATTATTTCCATCCCATATCTACAGGTTTGCTTTTCTACATTCTTGATTGCATAATTGAAAGCAGCAGCTTTATCTTTCTTCTACCTTTGGTGGAAGTCGTTGAATAAGTAATACCAATGACATTACAGCTTAGAAACAGTCTCATATAAAAGGCACTGCATTTCACTAGCTCTCGCCAGTGCAAGAATACTCTGTACTGAACCAAGTCACTACATTTAATAAGGGCATTACTTTTAAGAAAACAACTGGAAGTATGCGGGGTGTGTGTCAATATTGAAAGCACTGTGTAGGCTGCAGAAAAATCACTTAATGCCTAAGTTATCTTGTATTCTGTATCACCCTGCTGGGTGGTTATTCATGTCAGGCACAGGTTTTAATATTAAGAGCAGTCACTGCACTAAAAGGAAAAATATGTTTGCTGCTTTCAGAATTTGTTTTGTATTTGTCCCAAATCCTGCTCCTACTGACATGGGTTGTTTTGCCAAAATTCAGGGTAAGCAGGACTGAACCCTAAAAGTGACCCACTGTTAGAAAAATACACCCCTTTCCTGAAAAACGTGTACTTATGATTGCCCATATGCTTGTGAATATTTCCATGACTACAGAGGGTATTGATTGGCCCCTGTGGGAATACTCATGTGTGTAAATGCTTGAAGGATCAAGTTCTAAGTTTGGTCAATATTAGAGCTAATTGCTGTAGATACTATTGATAAAAACTGGAGGCTGTCTCCTAGTTGTGGTAGCTGAGGATGTTCTATGAATACTTTTCATGAGGTGATTTATTACATATGCACTTTTTCATAACAGCCCAAATACAGTCAGTAACTGTTTATACAATTAACAACTTTGAAATATGTGTTATGGTGCCAGTTTGAAACACATTCCTAATAGCTTGTTTCATATATGATGGACCACCAGGAAGCTGTCACCAGAATAATACCGTGCCTTTTTATACATTCTGTACATTTCTTTTTGCTTAATAAACTGTTTAGTAATGCTGTAGTCAAAACTGAACAATCGAGTTAGTGCTTTGATGTAAGAATGCTTCAAGGTGAAAATTAAAGATGTCTAACATTCCACCTGGTGATATACTATAGAAAGCTCTCAAGTATGTAAGGAAGTGTTTGAGAACTGTTTTAGAAAATCAGTGCATCTAGAGAACATGTAAAGGGTTTGTGCTGTGAAGTCTTATCACCAGGCGAGCTTTTTCTTTCTATGGGAAAGGTACTGCAGAGACTGCAGAAAAAAGAAAGGGACAAAACCAAAACCAAAACTGCTATTTCAAGGAAGCCCTCAGATCTAAAGAGAGATTTAAAAGTGACCTAAGCATGAAATAATAAATGGTGTGAGGGGAAGATACGTTTTACTTATTATTTTCTCAGAGGTTCTTGCACGTGAAAATTTCTGGGTTGCAGATACTGCACAAAACAGCAATGTCATTTCTTTCCTTAATGCTCTTGATTTACTGGGCTTCTAAAATGTAAGACCAGAAGCTATTCTTAATATGGACTCATTCTAGCACTAATGCATGCAAGCTGTTTCTTGTCTTAGTGTTAATGCACGAGAACCTTAGTTAGTCTGTTTGTAAAACAATACAAGTGTTGCCTGTGAAAGAGAAAAATAACTGTGTAAGAGTTTGCAGCATCGGTTGCTGTATTAACAGCTCTCAGGCTGTGTTTGTTGTTTCAGCATGATCCTTTAAAAACACATTCATGAGGAAGGAACAAGGAGAAAGTCCATTTCAAAAGCCTGCCTGCACAGGTGGGGGACAGTTCCAGCTCCTGCAGGAGTGCCACTGAGGCTATTTCAGCATCAGCCAGAGATTAATTTCTCATCCACGCCAACAGCTCCTGCTCAGTGGGCATTGGCAATGTGACTGTGGCTCTTCTTACCTGATCTTTCCCATCTGGGATACACCAGCCCGGTAAACTGCTGCCTGTGTTCTGCACTAGCCCTGGGTTTCATCACCCAGCATTGCCCAAAGATGCTCCCCGTTTCCTGTGGGCACTCCAAAAAACAGCCAAAAAACTCCCTTTCTCTTGAATCAACAGCAAAAAGGCACTGAGCTTCACTGAATGGAAATGGCCTTTATTGTGGCTTTTGGCTTTGCAGCCACTTCCAGTAGGCAGCACAGGTCCTCTGGCAGCAGAAGCCAGCTGATACACTAAACTATGCTAAAGTAGTGTTTAGAGAAATCGTAATTAGTAACATCCTCTCTCAGTCAAGCCGACATTAACCAGGCCTACTGCTAGGTGTGTGTATATATATACTCACACTCAATAGATAAATAGATACGTGCATATACCCCAGGAAAAATATCTCTCTGCAAGGTGACGAGGTCCAACTTTAAATCAAGTACTTGACACTAATAAAAACAATGTATTCGGCCACAAGATCTTGCATACTCCCTGGCTATGAGGTAAGTCGGTATTAAGAAGCCTTTATTTTCTGTACCCTTCATTGTTTTTTTCTATATCACAAGTATTCTTTGCATCTTTCCTGACATTTGTAAACAGGCCATTTAAAATGTAAGCTTATTATACTTTTTACTTGAAATGAATATAATCAAAGGAAATTTGGCAGGAATTGCACAAGTTCATATTTTATGGTTTTAAAATGACCCCAAATGCTGACAATTTTACTTAAGGGCTATCTATCATTGCTTCTTCCCTTGTCATAAGGGACTTTACTATGCAAACTCTTTCATCTACTTTTTCTTAACAAAGTACAAATGGGAAATAAAATCATCAAAGACATCCGCATGACTTGGGAGATTACCAAACTGATTAAGGTGTCAAAGTACCTTTTGCAGAGGCAAAGCCTCATTAACTATTTAGATGGTCTGAAAATTTTATCTAATGCTCTTACCTAATATGTTTCTTTGTGGCTTTTGAAATACTAGAATTCAAATCGGCCCCAAGTAATTCACCATCTCTTAGTAGTAGACAAATATTAATTCATACTAAACATATGTGTATAGCAAAATACCATTTGATGATTTGCTGAAGTAATCAAATAGTAATTGGGGGGGGGAAAGTCTTACTAGGCCATCTTATTATTTGCAGCTATTTGTCGTTATTAGTAGAAAAATGAAGTGCGGGCAGTTAATATAAACTGTGCACAATGTGTTGATAGCTACCTTAGAGATGCCATCAACAGAATTATGTCTCTAGTATTTGTTTCTGAGAGCATTTGTTAGAATATTGATTTCTGTAGAGGAAATGAAGTGAATGATATTACAGCGACAGAATTCATTTTAAAAACTGAATATATCTTGTTTCCTGTGAACTTGATTTTGCTCTCACTTAATACTCAATCCTGAAAGATGCCGAACAGGCAATCTCCATTTGAGCAAAATACTTCAGTGCAGGTTTCACTTTGATCCTATCAACTATAGTGAAACCACACGTTTAGCAATCTTGGAGAGAAACTTCAGCACAACTATGCTTTAAAAGCGAGAAGCTCAGCATTCACTGCCATTTGCTCAGCATAGAGTAAGTGCCCTGCTTTATTATTAGCAACTGAGTTAATTCCGGTCAAAACAAACTAGGGAACAGTATTTTCCTTCTGTCTTTCTTTGGATATTTCTTTGTGTTTCCAGTAACATTTTTAGGACCTATTCCTGCAAATACTTTTCTACATGAGTCATTCAACTCCTCTGATAAATGCTGTTGAATTCACCAGGGCTAGATTCAAAAGCAAAGTTACTTATCTGGGCAAACGCATGCAAGACAGGGTTGTTAGGCAGCTCCCCATGACAGTAGAGAAGAGAAAAATATGCCTGTGGGACTAAGGCCTGGAGGATTGGGCCCATAGCCAGTGACATTATAATATTTTTTTTTAATAACAAGGAAAACCCACGCATGAGTGAAACCATATGGAAAACTGAGTTAAGGTGAGGAGGTTTTAAATAATGCTTATTTATCATTTTGAAAGAGAAAAAAATCCTGTTCCTGCTTATTGCATTTTATACTTTAAATGTAGGGACTGATACTTTGGCCAAAATTCCTCTTCTTGTCAGGGGGGAAAATTATCTGCTTTGACTGCTGCAGGATCAGGCCCTGAAAAGTCGTTACAAGCTT
Organism: Neopsephotus bourkii; assembly: GCF_033783945.1. Lineage (NCBI taxonomy): Eukaryota > Metazoa > Chordata > Aves > Psittaciformes > Psittacidae > Neopsephotus > Neopsephotus bourkii. The sequence continues at coordinate 4,093,868 of NW_026901852.1, read as the reverse complement.
ATTGGCAAAGCTTCCTCACTTCCACCTCTCTCTTGTTTTCTGTTTTTCCTATCCCCGCACAGGAAGAGAATGAAAAGTTAAGCTAAAATACATTAACTAATATCAGTTTTTTAATTGGAGAATTCAACGTATCCTTTTTTCAGTTCATCTGAAATTAATTAAGTGTGTAGAATTACAAGGTGGGTGTACCATAGGCAGCAGTCCAGGCTCAAGTTAATCAAAAGAGCACATGTTGGATGCATACAATTTAGTTAAGGTTAATCCAGTGAAGATGATCCCTCGCTGGTCCTAATTACTCTAGGTGATAGATTGTGGAATGAGAAAATAGGAAGGAAGGGAAATTTTGTCCTGCTGGTCTACCAGGATTTTCTAATTAAATTTAGTAGGCTATGCACAGGAGCAAATAGTTTCAATTTAAAGAGAAGACCACACTCCAAGGATGCTTATCTGAAATGAATGTAAGGAGCTTTGAACTAGTGTAGTTAGGTATCATACCTTAAAGCTGGTCGCTGTGCCTTTATGAGTTTTCACACCATCAGGAGCACTGCGTGTCCCTGAGCTCTTCAGACTTACTGTAAAGATTTTGTTAGAATTGTGATGTTACTATTCAGCTTCTGAGAAAAAGGAGGTGAAAAAAGGCCTAGTTGGTTACTTCATTACCTTCACCCAAGCATCAAACATCAGTAGGACAGAATTAATTTGCTGTATAAATGCATTGGTGTTAGCTAAGCCCTTTTCATTTTATCATCTTTTATTATGTCAATCCCAAAGAAATGAAGGTGATTCTAGGACTCTGATTTCATGTTCCGTGTTCTACCTCATTAAGATACCTTTTCTCCGTGCTTGCTCTTTGTTTCAGCTTTCAAGGAATCTTATGAAAAGCTTTCATTTTCTCCAGGCATATGCATATAGAAGTTGTCAAATAATTTGCCCTATTTTTCAGGTTGGTGATATATCTCTGCTCAAGTGGAGGTATCTGTTTCTGATTTATTAACATTTGATCCCCTGGTTTCCTGCCATTGATCAAGACTAATACTCAGCTCAGCTGATGAGTTTTATATGAAATCTGATATCGCAGGAAGAGAGAAAAGTTAGTACCATTTTGGATATTTTTCTATTTCAAGTTTTCCAGGACCACAACATGCACACAAAACACCTAACAATATTGGGCAGTATGTATTTTTAATCGTGTTTCCCTGGGATAAAAATATTTGGAAGTAAAACAAGTATTTATCAATGGAACAGATGTTTGCTCGGTGTCATTCACATCCTGTAAACTGTATATGCATTTACACCCTACCGCCAAAACATGGTTTCACCCTACTACTGACCGTCTGTCTGCCATTCAATCTCTAGTTAAGTCACGGTCAATAAGGTCAACTCTTTGGCAACATCTGTATTTGATCAGTTCACACAAAATAGGAGCCTTCCTAATGCCTGACTACCCTGAAGTATTTTAAGAGGCAGCATATTACAATAGTTGATTCACCACTGCTGCAGACTCTGAACTTGGAAGGTTTTCCTCCTCTGAGGAACTGAAATGTGAAGATTAAAATCCTTTCTAGCAAAATAAATCTCTGAACTGAGCAGGTTTAGCAGTGGCATGGTTTCTAGACTGACAAGAGGCATTTAGCAGTTTCTCTTCCCGAGTCCCTGGTCCCTTGATGTAGGGATTTGGGTTTGTGGTATTTTATGTTTTAACCCTGTTCTGTGCACAAATTGTGTTTAAAGCATGTTTATATTGTTTGCAAAGATGAGAAATAAAGTCAGGGGGAAAAAGCTATCTGCAATTTTACTTCAGAACACAACAGAGAGGATTAATGCAGCTGATTGTTTCTTGTTTGTGTTTCTGCACTCAGCACAGACAGTACTTCCAGCAAGTCAGTGTACTTTCCTCTGAATGCGTGAATGCAAATTCTTCCCTCAAATATTCAAAGTGGAATCCTGGCCCCACTGAAGGTGATGGAAAATACACTGGCGAATCTGAGAGAGACAGAATTTAACCTGATGTTACCACTGTGTTGTTTCAGTGTTGGGAGCTACCTTAAAGTGCAAGGTTAGAGATTTGATTTTAAGCCCAGTCGGACTCATGCCACGTTATAGTTTTTCCTGGTTTTAGAGCAAAAGAGAGTGAAATCTGGCCTCTGGGAATGGGATCATGGGGCATGTTCTCTTTTTGGTTTTGTTTTTTAATGTTAGCTTTAAGAAAAAAACATTTGATTCTTGGGAAGCTCAGAAAATCAAAACCAGTGGCCTCCAATGCCCTTATGTTTTGGCATGGCAAGGTTTGGAGCTGACTGCACATGATCGTACATTGATAAATAATGCCACCAATGCTCTGATTATACTGCTGGTCTTCCTGGTTATGTTCAACACCAAGGAAAGCCTAAACACTGAAATGGTTTATTTCTTGTGGGTGCTGGCAAAACTTGGATAGGGCAGCATGAGCACAGCAGCATCCTACCACCAGCCACAAGGTTTAGAAGGGAGCAGTCCTTAATATGGGGCTGGGATGTGACATGGCAAGAGGCCACAGGGCAATTTTGGGGACTCACCTAACGAAAGGATGGCTTTTTAAAAACATTAATTTTTTTTATGGGGGTTTATTTCACAAAAGATGGTATTGAGAAATTAATGGTTTTGTTGGCTTTTCTTCTGAAATAATCTTTTTTTTTTTTACTTTCTGTCATGCTGAATTTTCAATGGAAACATTTGTATGTAAAACATAACAAGGAGCACTTAACTACATCAAATGAAAGAGACTGTGAACATACGTGATAAAATTTGAAAGCACCTTGAAGCAGTGAAATCAATTCGCTATCTGTGCTTGTTTTGTGTGTAAGTCTAGTTCTCTTAAAAGGCCTGGAAACCTCAGAGGAAACTTGTCCTGAGTGTACACGTTTGTTATGGGGGCTTTTCACAAACAGCAAATTCAAAACCAAACTAAATATTGGAGATGATGGAAAGGATGATGTGATCTGATGGCACACAGGATATACAGCAGAAAATGTAGTTAAGGTCTTACCTCTCCAGATAGTACTGCTCCTTTAACACCGATAGAATTTTCTAATACCTATTATGGCGTGTTAGATATACCTCACTTTCCCCCACCCTGCTGTTTTGCCCTGTCAAGTGCCTTAATAGTTCTGGTTTAAGAATACAATTGATCTGAATTTCTTCATTAGGAGTGACTGTGAAATCACTCTACCATGCCCATGAGTTTCAGTAGCACAACATTTTGATCCTTTAAAAGTTGAAGTAGCCTGAGATCCTCTTCTGGTTAGTCAGGAAAAAAACAAAGGCTTTACAAATATGTCAAGATTGTCTTGTCAGAGTAAATACAGTTTCCTTGACTTAGATGATGAACTGTTAGTGAGATATAAATATTACATTAAATCAAAACTGCAATGAAAACTGTGGAGAAAGCCTAATGACAAATTAGATGCAGTCAAGGAAAGTGCCATCAAAGCCAATGGCAGTCCAGAGTTCTCCTTCACTAAAAGTTGCATCCATTTCTGGTCAGATTCAAGCTGTTTGTTGTCTTGGCAACTGGTTGCTGCATCATGCTCCAGTCCTCAGGGGATTTCACCTCCAAATTGGGAATGTGTAGAAACCAGATGACTCATCACACAAGATTTCCTTCATAAAATACCCCCAAAATCAGTAGTCTATGAAAATAAGGCATTTTTTAGAATGTAAAATTCATTGAAGTGTCAACAGATTGTCTTCAGACGTTTCTTTCTTCATGTACTTTCAAATGGGCCTGATTGATTGGTTGGTTGGTTAAAAACTGACTCTAAAACTGTGAGATGCTAAAGAGATACTAATGGAGGCTGGGAAATGGACAAACGGACAGTTTCTGTCACATAGAGGATATTTCCCACGTTTTTTGAGTGTTTTCAATAAGGCACAGAGGGAAAGGGTGCTGGACAATTTTAATAACAAAGAAAGAAGTTGCAGATAGTACTACAGCCCTATTTTCAGTGTCCTTATTCCCATACATCTGAAGGAGCTGGAAGCATCAATGAAAACAGAGGTAATAAATGTGGAAGTAGAGTGATTAAACATATAGAACTGGAAAATAACAGTGACATTCATGGGAAAATGTAACCCAGTACACCCAGGGAAACGTAATTTGAAACACAGACATTCAAAGGGAGGGAGAATCCTAGAAAGCAGCAGTGCTGAAGGAGACCTCAGGGTCAAATTAGACATGAATTTGCAATATGATCTAACAGCATGACCAGCCAGTGCAGTTGTGCTGTACAGAGAGAAGCATAATTGGGAACTGAAGGTGATCCTCCACCCCAAAGTGGCTCTGACCGCACCAGGAGCAGGATCTCTGGTCACTGAAGGAATTGAAAACCAAGAAGAGCTAAGGAATAAAGAGAGAACGGGCTGACACAGTGTGTCTAAGGGCAGAAATGCAATATAGACACCCGCTCAGCATGTTCCTAAGGCTTAAGGGCTGAGTACGTACCTTTGCACTGGATCTGAAGCAGTTGAGAGTGATTGCAGTTTACCTTGGCTCCGTGTTCAGAACCACCTCGATGTGAGCTGCAAGGTGTCTCACTGCCTGAAACACAGAAACTCAGCAGATATGGGACTTGGCCCCCTCACCTGGGAGCCCATGGACACCCATTCTATGGGAAGGCTTGGCACAAACTGGGAGAAACTGGCCCCAAAAAAGCAAAGATGCTCACAGCTTGGTGGTATTTGCTGGTTGGTGGGAGGAGGTGCTGCTGCTCTCCTTGCAGAAGATGCCCTCCTCATACAAGCAATCACCAGGAGGATGTAGGCCATATGCTGCTCAGCCAGAGGCAGATGAGCTCTCCTACCACTCAGGACCCTCAGGCTGGTCTGAGGTTATGGGCCATCCCGCACAGCCCTTCTGCACCAGCATTGCTCCACAGAGGCAGCAGGAGCCAGGCACAACAAGGTACCATATAAGCAGAGGGTCTGAGGCTGAGCCCCAGGCACCATGGATGCATCCCTAGTCCCTATGCCATGACTGAAATGCATTTCACATTGATGATCAGATTAAACATCATGGTCATGAGGAGCAGAAACTAAAATTCAAGACTGCTCCTTTCTACAGTCCCCCAGTAATTGTTCTATGAATAAAATATGTTTACATTCTTGAGCAAGCATACAAACCTGTACCTCTCTGGACCACTGCATCTAAAATGGCTCATCAGTTTGCAGTTGTTGACAAAAATTTGGAGCCATATTCTCTGGTCTGGTTGAGTGACCCTGGTGAAAAGCAGTATGTGCTGGTTTTGGAAGGGGTAGTGTTCTTCATAGGAGCAAAGAAGCTGGGGGTTCAAAAGGAGCTGGGAGGGGACACAACCAGAACAGCTGACCCCAACTGAACAAAGGGATATTGCACACCATATAACATCATGCTCAGCATATAAAGCTCGGGGAAGAAGAAGAAAAGGGAGATGCTCGGAGTGATGGGGTTTTGTCTTCCCAAGTAACCGTTACATGTAATGGAGGCCTGATTTCCTGGAGGTGTCTGGACACCTGCCTGCTGATGTTGAAGTGATTTTCTCTGCTTGTGTGCATGGCTTTTGCATTACTTATTGAAAGGTCTTTATCTCAACCCAGGAGTTTTCTCACTTTTATCCTTCTGATTCTCACCCCCATCCCACTGAGAAAGGTGAGGGAGAGGCTGCATGTGACACAGGTGCAGCAGGAAGGCATGCATGGAGAACCGCCTTTGGACTACCTGTGTGTCTCCAGTCACCATTTTGCTCTTTAGAGTAACTTAGAGAAGCCCTCTGACTGCTACTGCTCTTCCTAGGTTGCTCCAGCAGTAGCAATATAATTCCTTGTCACATCTCCTTCCTGTGGACAGGCTGTCCCAGACGGGAAGAGGGAGAGCACGTGTTTGCTGGGAGCAGCAAAGTTGGCTCAAAAGCTCAGTGGAGGAGCAGGGCACTGGCATGAGGATCAGGCCATGGTTCTTAGCATCCTGTATGGTGAAAAAAACCCAGTTCTTAAACACATGTGGGGTTTTAAAATGTCTGTTTTTCAAAATCATTCCGTCAAAGAACCTAAAATAGAATAAAGCTGCTTAGCTTTTTTGATCTGGTTTTGCTGCTTGCTTTCTGGTGTCTTTATCTCTAGCAGTAGCAGACATTTGGCTATTATGCAGAAAAGAAATCCGGAATTCAACTGGGAATGCTAGTTGCTAACTAAAGCCCATGTATGAAATTGCAAATGACAGTTTATAACGTCAAAAATCCTATTCTTCAGTATGACCAAAGTGGTCTGAAGTGTAAGTTTAGACACGTGCAATATAAAATTCTAATGCTCTCTATCAAAAAAATTTCCATATAGATGCATGGATGATGTTTGCATAAATAATATCTATCAGAAACCACTGAGTTTAATAGAATTCCAAAACAGTTTACATATTCTAGGTCACTGAGGTCTGGTGAGAAGAATTATTGTGGATTGACTTTCATTTTATTGCTGTTATTAGGCAAAAAGTTAACAGTTTGAAGCCAAGCTGCAGCATGAAAGGATTTTTTATGTGCAGCCAAGTTTTTAAGATGGTGAAGTAATGTTTTGTCCAGTAGATGGCCAATTATCTATTTGAGCAAGCTGGAAAAGAAGTTGAAAACATCTTTGCCTTCCCTTCCCTCCCCTCCCCTTCCCAAATAATGTGTTGTGCCAGGTCCTCCCTCCAGCAAGCTGTATTCACGTACAACCCTGGGTGTGACCAACAACATAATCTGGCAAAAGCTCTATAAATTACAGCTATTTCTCCACTTACTCCATCTTTCTCCGAGCTTAAGAAAAAGTTAATTATGTGATTGTGCATCAAATTCCATATTTTGAATGCTGTTTTTTTTTTCCAGCGGCAGATGATTTTTATCTGGAGAATCTAATAGCTAGTAGACGGGAGATGAATGGCCACCTATTATCCGTTTCTACACAAGTGGTATATCCTATGATTGTCTGACAAATTTAATTTGGATAATTCACCAGAAGAATAATTAAAACCCCAAAATAGTTTGCTCTAGGTCCACCAGTTTTAATCTCCACCATAGAGATCACATTTCATTCTGTCAAGCAACAGTATTTAACTAAATTAAATGAAATCCCACCCCATTGCTGTTGAACTGAAGAAACCTTAGCCCGGTTTATTTTTCTGCTGTGCAGGCAAAGAGTCCTAACTTGGTTGTGCAATGCCTGTTCTGGAAAGCAGTGTCCAAAAACCCTCCAAATAACATTTTGCGCTGAGTTTTAGCAGCTGAAGGACAGCAGAGAAGCAGAAAGGCACAAGAGGATCCCAGACACTTCGTCCTTCTCAAGGGCTGTACAGACACAAGCTCATTGCTCCCCAGAAATGATGCAAAGACGTAAATGAGCGCTGGTGTGAGAAATGGTGTTACTTGTAGTTCTTACGCTTTTTCTTTCACTTAAGACCTAGATCTGCAGATCAAGTGGTCCTTTTGGCTCAGTCCCCTGTATACACAGGTCTGCAATTGCCCCCGCTGTGTCATGGGCAGTTTGGGTTGGCACGAGGGTGTCTGCCTCTCATAGAGGTTCTGAGAGTTAAGGCTGGTTTGAATTAGTGGCTTATGCTCTTATCCAGGGGGGCATATTGCTGCATGAGAATCAAAACCTTTTCTCCCTCCAGGTCTACTGAATTGTTTTTCACAGAGCTGGACATTAGGAGGAGGAACAGTGACCCACCTGCAGTGGCCAAGGGAACCTGATGCTGCCAACCCTGTGCCTAAGCAGAGCCCCATAGGATTTCCAGAGGCTGATGCTGGTAATGGGGCAGCTTGTTTCCCCTGCAGAAGATCCACAGGAGGAAGGTGCTTCACAAGGTAAAAATTCAATGAGTGCATACTGATTCTCTGAATCTAGTTAATTTTAGCTTCTCTCCTAACTGCCGAGTCTCCTTCTAATTCCTGTTGTATTCCCAATCCCATCTCCTGCAAATTACCCTGTGTGAACTTCTCTGCCTGTGCCTCTTTGGCATTAGTGAGAGGCTGCACAAGGGGAAGGGTCATGCTTCACAGAGCAGTCACAAGCCAGGGCATCAAGAGCAGATCATAAGGAGGAGACTGTCACTGTGGAGGCCATGTAATGGACTGAATGTTGCGTATCATCATGCACCAAACGAGTGGGGCGAAAATGTAGTTTCTCTCTAATGCCAGATAGAAGGACAATATTAATTAAAGACAGCATCTTTCTAATTTGTTTTCACCCTCCATAAAATAGCAATAAGATATTCACCATATTGGTAATATCAAAGTTATTTGCCTAATATTTGCAAGGGGTTTCCTAAGCCTCATTTAGAAAGTTTTGAAGATGCTGGAGTTGTTTTACTCCAACTCTGTGTTTGTAAACTAGAGTACTTTTTCTTCTTTCTGGTTTATCCTGGACACAAACTGTATGTCAAGAAAAAGAACCAGGAAGTTCTTTAAAATAAAAATCTCATGCACTTTGAGCTGTTGTCAACACTTTTCAAGGCCCAAACTTCCAAATCAGGGTTTTTTATATATTCCTGTAAGATGCATGTTTTTAGTTTGATATACAGGTGCTGTTAAGTCACTCCTGCAATAAACACCCTGTTATCCTTAAAGTACAATCATGTAGACCACTGTGGGAGTGTGGCCACCCCACTATCTCCACATCCAGCACCCTCCGGCCACCTCATTGCAAGGGATGAGAATAGTCCCCCAATCTCCAGTCTTGCTTTGGGCCCCTGGCAGCTCTAGAAAGGAGTGTAGCTTCAGGTACAGATTCAATGACTTTTCTCCACCATAGGAGCCAGCCTCAGATTCAAGCCCTTTACAAAGAGTAGCCTGTATTCTTATTTATAGTATATTGATAGGAAATAATCTCTGAAGTAAAGAGCTTTGTGAGAAACACATGGTCAGACAAGATCAGGAGCAAAAACCAGCCAAAAGCAGTGTGGTGGGGCCAAGGGTCAGGGTTTGAAGGTGGAATCTCATTAGCTCACTGGGGGATAAGATGCTTGCATATTTCTAAAGATCTGCCTCCAAATGCTTTACTGGAACCCCTGAACCTTTTCCATACTGAGACATTTACAACAAAGAGGAATTTGTAACCTTGCTTCCTTCCAGCCGTAAGCAAAAAGCGAGTCTGCCATGATCTGTTAGAGCCCTGGTGGGATGACTGCTGTTTAATGTGGAATACAGCATCAGATACCCACTTGCCAGAGGAAACTGTACGAGGACAGAGGCTTTCTCCACGGACGACTTGGGAATGTAAGGACAATTTTTGTTCACATTTTCTGGTTTTGCTTTTGAACCTGTATTTGTTGCTCAGTGTTTGGCAGTCACATTGTTTTAACTTGAGCATGGAACTGACTCCTTTTCCGAAATATCAGTGACACTATTAGCCGGTAGCTGATGAGATTATTTGGGGTATTGTTGCAGGATCAATTGCCAGATTTTATCAAACATTATAAAAAATTAAGTCAAGGGCAATTATGCTACCTAGGTTGTTTTGTCTTCTTAGCGGCTTGTTTTCCTTTGATTCACTTTTCATAGTGAAGTTCCTCTTTCCAGTAAAAATCCTTCATTTTAGTTGTTTAAAACGTTTCACTTGCTTGTTTTTTTTCCCTGTACATTCATTCAGGAAACATCATTGCAGTTCTTGATAGTCTGTTTTTTATTGTCTCTGGAGGTTTCTTTTGAAAATCAGGAGGAAAAAAATCTCCTGCCTTCCTGGTATATTCTGAAAGTATTGACTTTTCAGAGATTACACAGGATATGCTTTTTATTAATAGGATCAGGAGAAGCAGCTTCCTAATGATTAGAATTTGTGGGTTTATCTGAAAGTGTTGCTCTCACTAAAATCTCTCTAATAGCACGCTAAATTATAAAAGCATTAATTAGATCATTAGATAAATGGACATTAATCCTCTAGCTATGTGTAACACACCCTTTGATATACCCTGCTTAGGAGCTTCAGGTCTGTCCACCATTTCCTTTTCCCCAAGTATATTATTTTTGTCAGTAATTCATGCACATTTTTTGCTGTGTCTCTTAAGTGTTACTGTAGGAGAATAAGGTTCTAGTTGAGTGGAAGTTGCTAAAAGAGTCAGCTTCCAGGGCATGAAACCCTTTCATTTAAAGGGGCAAAGGTCAACTCAACAAGAGGTTGAGTCATGCCAAAAGCAGGACAAGTGTGTCCCCTGGGAGAGAGCAAGCGAGAGTGAGCAGGAGAACGTCGCAGAGACGAATTCCCCTCCTGGGGAATGTGTTTTGGTCTAGAGCCGGTTGTGGGTACTGATGGATCACCAGAGCCTCCTGGATTTTCATAACCAATGTTAATCGTTGGCAAGTGTGGAAAAGGTCGTTAAATCATTTTGCAACCATAAAGCAGCTCATATCCAGCTTCTGGACTTTCTAGTGCATGTTCTCTAATTAAAACCAGGGGAATTTGTAATGCTAATTACAACAGTGTATCATTACGGTATTTTTTCAGATGTCTCCAATCAATAACAATATCGGAGGTCACACAGATTCCAGTGTGTGTATTTTGCAATGATTCATATTGTTAGTTTGTAGTATTAAAGGAAGCACATGTGCAGCTTAGCACAGAATTATTAAATGATCTGAAGAGAAAGAGTGAAAATAATGGGATTTGGGGTTAGGAAAACTTCTGAGGGGTTTCTGTTTGCTCACCTGGTACTACTTTGCCTTCAACCTGTCAGCATCATCTGAAAGAAAGCGCATAAGCTTGCATGTATGTGTGTCTGTGTGTATAAATGTGATCAGGAGAATAGGAACAAGAAGATGACAGTACTTCATCAGGCTGCATCCTCCAAAGTTCATGCATTAAAAAGAGAAAATCATTCTAGAGATTTCACCCACTTTTTTCCTAATGAATAGAGCAACATAAGCATATTATGAATTAAGAAGCAGAAAACTATGTGATACTATGTTATTTTTCTTACCTTTGCACTGCATTTGCACTTAATATGGGATAATTTACTTAATTATACAAAGGTGAACAATAAAAAACCTCCACACAATGCAGGCTGTGGCAATGTGATTTTTAGGAAAGGTGTTACAAAGGTTTGAAGAAGTGCTGCATGCAGACTGCAAATGTGATTGATGGCTGTGGGTGCAAAACATGTATTCACAGATAACGTGAGTAGCTGATTACACATTTTCATTTCCTACTGAGTGAGGGCTGTTTCCGTGGGACATACTCCTTTTGGCTGTTTGAGACATTTTGCTTTAGAACTCTACAATAGCCCTGAAAACTCGATCACAGCTTTGTTACAGGAAAATGCTGATAGGTAATCTTAGACCATGACGTTAAGATTTTACAGTACCTTGAGACATTTTATGCCACAACCAAGTGTTTGGAGGTTTCATTTTTGCCAATCACCCAAAAGCGTGAATGATCATTCTGCAGTTTATGTGACCAGACCTATACTGCCTCAGTCTGGATATTGATCCTAAAATGCCATGGAACAGCCTTTCTCATAAGACATTTTTTGTCATATCCCATTCTGCCTGAAGTTTTTTCATCTTACAATCAGCCATTAAGTAGCCAGTCAGATGTTACTGAAACAAAAAACCTCTCCTCTTTTAGTCCAAACACCAACAATAACGCCTGGTAACATTCAGCAGACTCCTAGCTGTAACTTGCCAGTGCATTCCTGTTGTGTAATGCATTCACACATTCCCAGCAGATTTTAATTTACTTTAGCAATGCCTAGACTAATTCACACACAGTACATTGTAATGCAAATGGAATGGTTAAAATAGATCACACGTCCCTCTTCCATCTCAATTTCAGTCTAATGTATCATTGCAGCTTATTCTGTAAACTGTTGAGGCCATCTTCATTCAACTGTAAACTAAAAAGACTAGATGTCTATCAGACGAAACCAAAACAGTTCTTGATTAATCACAACCTCTTGACCTAATGAGTGATAGCTGTGTTAAAAATGTTGTCATTATCTAAATGGAGTACCCAAATGTCCTGCAGATCCTAAGCAAATTGACTCTCTTTTATTTATAAACAACACTGGAAGATGAACTTCTGGGTTTATACTGGAAAAGGGACATCATTCATTTTTATCCAACATACCTGCTTTTAGTGATATTACCCACACACGTGGGTTTTAGAAAATCTTAACAACTGAAGTGGTTTATATGCTTTTAAGACTAATTTTGAGGTTTATGTGTACATTCATCACACTGGAGCTGGGTGCTCAATATCTACCTAAAATGCACAGTACTAACAGTACATGTTAAAGTTCCTTGTTAGGCTTTCTGTTAGATGCTAAACATCATTAGCACTAGATATGGAATTCTGCCTTTCCAGAGTTTGTATAAATGTTATTTGCTGTGCTGAGGGCATTTTTCCAGCATGTAAAACTCACATCTCTTTATGTGCATGACAAAGTGACGAAAAGCCAGTTTTATAGCTACATATTGCCAGTTTTTTGATCAATAATCTGATCACATGTAAGTAAAGATGCCGTTATAGAAAAAGAAGAATCAAATTATGTACAGATTTTGTTTTCTGTTGCTTTTAAAATACTGGCTATTTCTTTCTATACGTTGCTCCACTGAAGCCTTGAGAGAGAAGAGGCCTGGATAGCACGTGTCCCTAATGATTTATAATTCTTCTTCGCCAACAGATGCCTTTTTTGTTATGATGCTACTTTCAGTTCCTAGCAGGTATAGCAGATTTTAGTCCTATTCAAGAAAAAAAAAAAAATAAATATCGCATAACCAGTTCCTACACTGAGAATTCATAAAGAGGTCAGTCACAAGTTCCTGTTTTGGGAAATAACTGCAATTTAATGTAACTCAAAACCTGGGTTCAACATTCTGGAGGAAGATGCACTGAAGCGGGCTAAAGCATCCTCCATTCTGCCAACACAAGTGTGCAGATCAGAGTCAGCAGGAGCACCAGGATTTGAAACCTCTCTCATCTGCAGTGGAGTTAGATATCAACTCCTCACCAGGATCCCTTCCACAAGCTGCAGAAGGCTTTCCTGTTTCTCCCTGATATTATTCTTTTCTATATGCCCAAGGATTGCATTAGCTTTCTGCAACAGCTTGCCCTGAGGCTGCCTCTTGGGGCAATTATGCACAATGACCCCATAATCCTCCTTTGAGCTATTGCTTTGCAGGGTAAATTCTCTCAACCTCTAAGAAGAGACTGTATTCCTTAGTCTCCCATTTAGTACCTGGCATTTAGATGTATGAAAGCACACCCTGTCAGATCAGGACCATTTAAGCAAATTATCCAAGTCACCCTGCACCAGTAATTTTTTGCCTCACAGATCTCTAAATCCTGTGTAGATTTTAGTAGCAAGGACTCTACAATTCTGTTCAGACCTTTCATATAGATATCAAATAATGCTGAACCAAAATCTCGCCCCACTGGAATTTCACTGGGAACATTGTGTGATATTTCCTTATCATCAGCCACACTTCAGACATATCAGCAATCCTGGTTTTTATTTATATAGCCTGTGCTTTTTAATCCTAATGTTATGTGACACCAAGTCATATGCCTTGGAGAAGTCAAAGTATACTATAACAATGCAGTTGTCTTTTGTAAGTAGAAGTAATTTTATGAAGAAAGGGAAAAGTAATAGCTTCATTTGATGGGGTCAAATCTCCATGATAAATAATCACAATTATTAATAATTCATAATAATAATTTAAAATATAAATAATAATAAATAATAAAGTCTTTAAAATAAATAAAATAAATGCTTTATCTCCGTAATAAATAATGTCAATCTTATTTTTGTCTTTCATTCTTTATTGAACTACAGTGGACCATTCCACTCTTTCCTTAAAGATAACTTATCTAAAATTCCTCAGTTCTTCTAATATTGGCTATTTCAGGTCTTCTGGACTCCTGGAATACTTGCTGCATCCAAGATATTTAGGTGGTTATAAGGAATTTAGTTAGTTCTTCCTGGCTAGTGGTGTACCAGGAAGTTCGACTGAGTGATCTGGAAGTCCCTTCCAACCACAATTTCTATGAAATCTTTGAAGCTGACTTTGGCAATATCACAAAGGGAATCTGTAAGGAATGATAAACCATTCTTGACCAAGACTTTTCACTGCGGTTGTGCCTGCAGCACAAGGAAGCAAAACTGCTCCTTAAGAGTTTCACCTTCACCATAGATATTTCTTGTGGCCAAGTCTATTCTTTATAACATTCCACAGCATCACCAGAATTACAAGGCAAGAGTGGATTTTATGTGGTTTGTTTACTAGCCTTCACAGACAAAATTAAGTTTCATACAAAATTAATTTCCTGAGGTACATTGTTTTATGCTCTCAGTTTAATATGGTCAACTGCTCAAATTCTAATGGTGCCAGTTTTGTATTGCAGTATTGTTCATTTATATTTACCATTGAAGCATACTAATCAGCAGCAAAAAACACAGTCAACTGCTTGTTCATAAATGAAATTAATTGCTCCTTTTTTTGTTATTTATATCATAATAGATAAGCTACATTATACATATGTAACATAATGTACCTCTTATGATGTAGATGCAAATATATAAAATATATATGTATATATAACACACATATAACACATAACATTATATCTATTAGCTCCTCTAAGGATGTTGCTGTCCATAATGTGTCTGAAGCTTCCTGACCAAGCTTTGACCAAGTAGGTCAAGCAAGGACAGAAGCTTTTATATGGACTTTGCAGGAGTTCATCACAGAATGGTTCAGCTGTTGATATACATACTGATATGAGTTCAGTAGTGCTTAGCTGATATGGGACAAGCTGTTTCAGCATAAGGGTATTTTGTCAGAGTCCATTGTCAGGGGCAGGGGACTGCTTATGTGCACTGGCTTAACCAAACCTTACGTCTTGATGCTTTCATGAGCTGTACTTGCCCCAGGAAAGGTCCTCCAAAACTCAGCTCAGGTTCTACTGTTTCAAACTAATAGATGGGCTGACATCTGGTCCCATTTTCACATTCTGCTGTCAGCCAAACCAACAGAAAGCTCCCTGGATCAGTGAATTTCATGTTGAATCAGTAGTAGATAATTTCTATAAGTACCATGGGCATGTTTAGATGTCACACCTCATGTGGCTTTATGCGTCAAGCATTGATTACACCTATCAGAGGTATAATACCCCAAAATATGTTGCTTTGTATTGCTTTGCTGAATCCACATGTACACTAAGTCAATTAGTCCAAGATGAAGAAGTCCTAATATTCAGCTTGTGTTGCAGAAGAAGAAAAATTCCCCAGGAAATGTAAAAACTTGACTCACTGGGAGCACAGAGAGTATATTGCTGACAGAGCTTTAGCAATGCCAGCTGAGTCTGAAAGCACCAATCACTTTGGCAAGATGCTCAAGTCCAGTCTCTGGCAGCACAGGTGGAACAGCAGCTTAAAGCAGGCTCCATGGAGCTGAGTCACTCATTGCTGAGTGACCCAGAGTCACCCTAAACCTCTGCAGAGCCCTGCGCTGAGATATGTGACACACATGGCTTGAAGCCATGCAACTGAACTCTCCTCCTCCCTGCCACACAGCTGTGTTTCCCCAGAGGGGCCTCATTTCCAGAAAACACCTCTTACCAAAGAACTAGCCTATAGCAAGCCTGGGCATTACCCGGGCACTGGCCCAAAAAAGTCTGGACCAATCCTGTGCTATAGAGCATGTTAATAATTAAACACACGGAAGGCTTTGGGAAAGTGTTGAGCCCTAAATCTAACAGATGAGCTGCAAGACCTAGCTAGGCTTATTAACCCTGTTGGCCATACAGGGCTTGTGTTGGTGCTAAAGTTAATGTGTTTTCTGCACTGTGCTCCTTGGGTCTCCAGGCTGAGGGAAATGTAGAAAGCAGCATCCTCCAGGCTTCCGAGCACCAGAAAAGTTGTGTGGAAGACCTGATGGCTTCTGCACAAAGTTGTCTTTAACAGTTCCATTTTGGTCTATGTGAAAAGCTATATTGCTGGGGCATCTGTGCTGGGCTGTGGCCCGCTGGACAGCTTTCACACAGACAAGTTAGCTCCATGCAGAATCATCTCTGGAGCCTCTCCACGCATGATGCAGTTAATCTGCAGCCTAGATAAATCTCGAGGGAAAAAAACAAGAGTCGATCATACTCTGATTCTTTGTAACGTTTAATTGGTACAAGAATGTAAGATAACATCACTCCCACTTGTCCATATATAAATCTGGAGCAAATACACTTCTTTAAGCAGAGTTAAAAGGCAGCTTACACTCTGCACAGAAATCGGGAAGGTAAATCTGCTAGACATTCAGCTTTGCTTTAGCTCCATGATTTGTCTGATGGAAACAGCAGTTCAGGTGCAGACAGTGGGGGTGGAGGGAAATCGTGTTCTTTATTATTTACACATCTCTAATTTCAAGCTCCGATTTTTGGAAGCAAAATAATTTGCCCCCCACATGGTGTCTGTTTCTGGAACTTATTATCTGCTTTGTTAAGTTCAGATGGCACTCAGATAAGGGTAATTTAATTAGACATCTTAGTAATCATACATGCATACTTACTGCCACAGCAGGGGGTGGCTTCTTCAAAACAAAACCCTTCAGATAGTACCGAGGACAGCATGTTTTCCCTGGAAGATTTCACATTGCGTGCATGTATGTCTACATCGCCTCCTTTCTCTCAAGGGTTCGTATCACGTGGTGTTTCCCCTTTGAAGATTTTCATGTTGTTTGGGAATATCCCTACCTAGAAAAACTTCCTCTGCTTAGGAGGTGTTCCTCTGAGAAAATGCTCATTTTCCACTTTGAAGATGATAACATCAGGGGGGCTGCCCCCAGGCCTGGGAGGACATTTCCCTTCTATAGCAGGGCATATATGCAGACACTATTGCTTTTGGAATCTGCCTGTTGCAGAAGTGTCCTCATTCACTCCATGCTGCTTTGCAGTTTACAGCATCATCATATTTTCCATCAGAAAATCCAGGGAGAAGAGCATATTTACAATAATTCCATTAGGAATAACATGACAAAACGTTTAGTGGTAGAGGTCTACAAGTAAATGGGAAATTTATGGCTTGTGCTGCTGCTTAGTATTTTGCCTGTTCTCATAATTGTAGATCAGTTTCAATCTCTGTCTAGCAGTTAGAATCGAGCAGATATCCAATAGATGGGCTAATTAAAACAAATTTGGGAGATTCCAAAATTTTGATTTAAAGCAAAATCCATCTTCTGCAAATACCCCGTTTGGGATGGTTTATTTACCTTCACCATAGTTTGGAACAGCCAAAATAAAGCTTTCCTCTAAACCTTCCTAACATTTTGGGTGCTCAAAATCTGCATTTGAATTTGAGGTTGCAATCAATATCTGGGTGAAAGAGCAAACATAGTACACCATAAGCTTCATCAAAGTAATTGTCTAAACTTGAAACAACTTATTCAGGAGAAAATGGCTTGCAAAAGAAGCACAAGTGAAAATATTTAGGTTTGGCTGAAGTAGCTATGGGCTTGATCGTTATATATATACCATGCAAGTAAATAGCTTGTGGGTGGGTCTAAAGCCAATGTGAACCTTTATGTGGAAAATACTGCCTATGTGGGTATGGAAAATAGCCCACTTAAACTATAATTATATTGAATATGTGCAAATAAAGCTGGAATAAAACACCCATGTAGAAAGCATATTTCTTTTGCATTTTTCTGGGTATGTTCTATGTTATTCTCAAGGTCCTACAACAGACAGGATTATACTGTATTCATGTTAGGAGCTTGAAAGTAAACAGCATACAATGAAGTAAAATATCTTCTTAAAATACACATAAAATGGCAGTGGAAGAAAAAAGATGTGCAATTGAAGTTAGATCTGATTTAACAGACTTACAACTTGTTGATTCACTTTGCTGAGTAGGAGGCTTGGCTGGAATTACTGACTCCTTTTTTAACCAACTCAGCAAGATATTATTTGACAGAAAGACACTGGTGCATCAGAAAATCTATTTATTTCACTTAGACTAGTTTGGAGGATGGCATTAAACCTGTTGACTTAGTTTCTCTGCAGTAGCCAGTTGGGGTAGTGGGGCTGAACTTTGGTGTTAAAGAGGTTTCATTTTCAATTCTCTCTTCTTGCATCCCTCCTGCTCCCAGCATTCTCATGGCAGAATGAGAAAAGACTTGGAGGAGTACTCTCTGCATTGGTTCTCCTTGGGTTTTAGCATCTCTTGTGCTGTGGAAATCCACACCTGTGATCTTAACAGCAGTTTCTGGTTGTGACACACAATGGCTTAAATAAGTTGTGCAAACTTGTTCTGTTAGCTTTAGAAGTGCAGGATCAGGCCCTTACATGCAAGTCAAGACTGATTCTGTCTTGTACTAGGATTTACATGAGATTTATGGACAACATTATAATTATGTCATGAATTTGGTGCAAACTTGTGAGGTTATAGGTCAGACCTCTCAGCTGTACTCCCGAGCTGTGCTTGTTCAAGTGATGCAAGTCTCACATGTGGCATGAACAGTACTTACAGGATGCAGCCTATATGATTTTAAGGGAACAGTAATCTAATGTCCACTCTAGCAAAATGCTGTTAATCTCCAGTTTCATCTTCATTCTGCAAAAAATCAAAGGTGTTATCTTCTACATGAATGATGAAAGAGGGTAAACAATGTATTTGGGAGCCAATTACTGGCATGACCAAGCAGGAAACAAGCTTTGGATAAATAATATTTTATGAAATACACTACTTAGTTGAATAATATAGAGATACTAGAGCTGTTAGGATTCATAATGGCATCGGGTTTATGATACTCAAGCCATTGCAGCAATAGCCCTGTATATGCTATTCCTTTCTTAGAAAACTGCTTTAGTTCATTCAATGATTAGTTTCCCTTTTCAGTCAGTGGAATATTCCTTCTTTCTCAGATTATGTGGAGGGTGCTGACATCTCATGCCCAGAGTCCTTAAATCATTGCCTGCTCTCTGCTGTCTGTGAGGACATCTTTAATGGAACCGTGTTTTGCTTTTATTGCTTCCAGAATCTTTCTTTTCTTCATCTGCAACTTATAAAAGCACTTAGCACCAGTTGTTACCTGGTGACCAGTACTACAGACATTTCACACTAATACCCATTTGTTGCATTTATCTTTTGCACCAGTCCTAAGAAGTTCTGTCTCACAGATGCAAGAGGATTTAGGATCTTGTCTGTTGCCTGATAGGATAACCATACTTGTGCTAAGCTTTTGTGCAGGCATTGAAGATACTGTGGCTGCCACGTAGGAAATGGCAGTTCATGGTGTAAGCACCAGTGGGCAGATTTAGAGAAGGTGTTTGCATCAGGCCCCATGTCACTCACACTATGCCAGTGGGTAAAAAATGTTTTCCTTTTGAAAGAGATGACATGTCATTTTTGTTTAAAAAATAAAAGAAATAGAAATGAATATTTTACCCAAAGTTAATTAAGCATTGAAATCTTTAAAATCTAGGTATCTTCCTCAGACATGCATATTGACATAACTTATTATTGAACTGACAAAGTGATAACTGAGGCAAATAGTCTGTCCTGTTCTATTCCATAGTTAAAGCTAAGTCCTCACAATGCTCCTTTCTGACCCTAAATTTTGCTAACATTTGCTAGAATCATAGACTGGTTTGGGTTGGAAGGGACCTTAGAGATCATCTAGTTCCAACCCTCCCTGCCATGGACAAGGACACCTCCTTTTTTTTTATCACAAAACAACATGTGGAATCTGTTAGAAGCTAAAGGGGAAGAATTCAAAGGTGAATTCAGGAAAGTGGTAGCTCACAGGAAGTATGAAAAAACCATGCAGTAAGGATGACTATGGCATAACAAACCAGCGAGATGTGTGCAGGAAATGAGATGCAGTCAGTTTTTATATTTGATTTGTAAATGGAGGATGGAAATGTTAGTCTCACAGAGGAGACAGAATGTTCCTTTTTCCCTTTATAGCCCATTCTTCCCTCAAAACACAGGAAGAAAGTGCTTAGAAGGAGAAAGAATTGTGGTTGTAAAGAAAGTGATTAGGCAAGAACAGGGCACTGAATTCAGCACAGAGGACCCCACTAAACTCTTTGAAGTTATACAGACATAGGGTAGCAGCAGTGAATCAAACCCAAGCAGAGGTAGCCTTCTCAGTATTGCAGTTTAACATTCTCGTGCAGTTCCTACTGGTTCCAGATGGCAATTAGATATTGGAACAGAGTAACAGGGCTTCTGCTTGTCCAGCAGAAACCAACTGAAGGACTTTAATGGGAACTTGTATTTCTACTGAAGTATGAATTCTGGCAATTAGAGCAACAGATCCATATTCTCTGCTAGTGTGAATTGGCAGCACTCTGATGGAGCTACAACAATTCACAACAGCTGAGATTCTGACTTATTATAATAGCAATAACCACCTCCTTGTGCCAAAGAATCCAGTGTTTCAGAGGTGGTAATGTTGTTGGCTGATCCATGGACAAGAAAAATGAGGAAGAGAAACTACAACTTGCAACAAAAAATTGTCCCAAAGGTCAGTTTCTTGGAAGCAAATTAAACTCGCCTTTGAAAGGAACTCAAAGGCATGGGCCAAAAGAAAGGACCTCTTCATCTGAACTTTCTGACTTGCTTTTGGTGTTTCTTCAAAGGTAAAACAAAAGTTAATATAAAAGCTGGTTTCCTATTTTCTGGTTTGCTCTGGCTCTTGTGCCACACCCCTCATTAGTAGGATCAGGTTGCTATCCAGTAGCACATTAAAGCAATATATCATGTGTAATTCTTGCCCTCTTCCTCCCTCTGGGAAGAAGTGCGCAGATTTGCCTTAAGAAAAAAAAAGCACTTTTTTGATGTTTTATTATGTGTTTAGTAGAGAACTAAGGTTGGGGGAGTTTCTTTTGCACTTGGAAGTGAAGTTAAAGACTTAGTGGGATTTTCTGGTGTAAGAAGTATTCTTTCCAGTCTTAGTCTGGTTTACAAAAGATCTGTCTCCCACCAGTAAGTTAATTCTTCCTCAGCTTCTTTTCAATATGGTCAAAAACCTGAAAAAAGATGAAGATCCAAACACAGACTAAGCTACTGAAGATTCATGAGCTCAGGAGAAAATGGTCTGCTTTACAATGAGTGCCCTAAATGCTGGGTCCTATCAGTTTCATTTGCACAAAGCTGATAGTCCCATAGTATCTTCACTGAAACTGGTGGCAGCAATTAGGTAAGGAATAAATCCACAAAACAACTTGTGGACCTTCTTGCTACTATTGGTGCGTAAGTCTTCAACACCTATGAACCTCCATAGTTCCAAAATGAAACTACCCCTGACACTGAAAAGCTAACCCAGAATGATGCAAGTTGTGATGGCCCTAAACAGTCTGACTGCAGTCTCACCCTTAAGCCTCATCAGTATTTACAATAGGCTGCTACTCACAACTAAAGAATGCTTTCAGATAGGCATCTGAATACATTCCTATTGATGTACAGGATCTTTTGACCCATGAAATAGCAGATTGAGAATACAAATCTTTTCTCAGGTGTTTTGAAGCCATGAGTTGCAGAGAAGTTCTCAGACACCAGGCAAGAAGGAAATCTCAGGTTCAAGGTCTCTTTCCACTGACTTTTTCGCATCGCCACTATAAACTTTAATTCATCTATACATGGAGACAGCGAAATGGTACCTGCCACTTACTAGATAGGGTATTTTTCAATGTGGGAAGAATATCTTAACTAAAGCAGAATCTCTGATCCAGGTCTCAATGAGTGACTCAGACAGCTTACTGCAGAGTAAGGTCCTTACTGCAGAGTCCTGTAAGGTCCTTAGACCTTACTGCAGAGAAAGGTCCTCTCTCAGTCAATGATTTTTAATATTTTAAACAAATTGCTGCAGCCTTCTCCATAAGAAAATACGGTATCCCACCTACAGATACCTTACAGAACGCATCAAAGGCAGTCTCCTAGGAGTAACAACAGGCAGCGCATTTTCCTAGATAGCAAGATACCTAAGTACATGATCATATCAAGCTAGGATAAAAGTTGCAAGAGATTGTCTTTTCCCAGCAATGACATTATTTAATAGAATCATAGGATGGTTTGGGTTGGAAAGGATCTTAAGATTGTCTAGTTCCACCCCGCTACCACAAGCAGCGTTGCCTTACGCTAGACCATGTTGCCCAAGGCTCTGTCCAACCTGGCCTTGAACACTGCCAGTGATGGAGCATTCACCACTTCTTTGGGCAACCCATTCCAGTGCCTCACCACCCTTACAGTAAAGAACTTCTGCCTTATATCTAACCTCCATCTCCTCTGTTTAAGTTTTAACCCGTTACCCCTTGTGTTATCACTACAGTCCCTGATGAAGAGTCCCTCTCCAGCACCCAGTAATAGACTTATTGCACAAACTGCAACAACTGTTTTTAAACAAGCAAAAACTATCTTATATCACTGAGATGCCCTCCCACTTTAGTTTTTCAGCCAACATCCTGTGACAGCAAGTTTCACTGGTTAAAGATGTGCTTTTAAACAAAGAATATATATATATATTATATTTTATATATATATATATATACACGGAATATTTCTGGTTTCCAAGCTCTTGTTTTTCCGGGATGGGAAGAAGAACCTTGAATACAACACTCAGACAGCTCCACCCTACTCCAGCAACGCATAGTATTCAAGATTCATTTTTAGGCTTTTTTACAGGTTTGTATACAACATTTTCTAATTTGTTTCCTATTCCTTTCTCAATGATTTCTAACATTCTGCTTATTTATCTACAGCTGCTAAGCACTGAACCGACATTTTCATTGAACTACCCACAAAAACTACCAGATCTCTTTCTGAGTGGTAATAAATAGTCTAAAGCTCATAACCGAGTGTGTGCAATCAGGGTTCCTCACCCCATGCATATTACTTTGTATTTGTCTTTCATAAGCACTGCTATTACACCGTGATCATCTATCAACCCTACGAAGTCTCTGTCAGAATTTCTGCATATAACACTAACACATTTGAAAAAAAGTATTTTATTACTATTTTTTACGCCTTTAGTGTGCTATTCCTTGCAATCTTTTGGCTAGCTTTATTATAAGTTACTGTTTGACTTGGTAAAGTTTATGTCCTTTTCTATTTTCCTCATTGCTCCACATGAGCTCCACTGTTCGAAAGATTTCTTTTTACCCCAATTAGCCATCCTTACTATATTATACAGTAATGCTGCCTTTTTTGTGTGGTCCTTTACAGTTTGGTTTCTGAGGGTTTTTTGGATACACAATGTACAATTACTCTGAGACTTTAATAGTGTGTATAAACATGGGATCTGCAATTTTTTATTCTTTTACTTGCTCCTTTTAAATTCCATTTTAACAAGATTTCTCATTTTTATGTACTTCCCCCTTATGAAATTGCAATTTTGGCCATTCATTCCTGTAGGAATGCTGATTTCAAGGGCTTTATGGTCATTCTGAAAAAAATGATCCTTCATTCTGAAGCAGAATGCATTATTTAGGCCTAAATAAAAAATTACTTCTCCCCACATGGATTTGGCTGCTAGTTGCTGCAGGAAACAGTCATTTATGGTAATAAAGCTTTAGTCTTCTGCCACAGTCCTAACTGCGTATTTATTCTATAAGGATGCCTGAAGTGTTTCTGAAGGGCTTTCTGAGGAAATAGTGTGCAACCATAGGGAGAGTCCTGTATGATATATAATGGTCTCATTTGTACATTTCCCATTAGTTCACAAGGCTGCTGCAGTGGCAAATATCCCTTCCCTATGGTATGGGTTGTCAGCTCCCCTCTGACTTGAATTTACTAATATCAACAACGATTGAATTAACAACACTGAGTTTTACGAGTCTCTGAAAGCAGAGGAAAGCCCAAGTGCTTTGGCTTTAAGTTGTCTGCTTAGTGTTGTCTAACTCTCTAGTCCTACATTGGGACTTTCAGCTTGGATGGGTGGGTGGGTGAGTGGCTGGGTGGGTGGGTGGGTGGGTTGGTGGATGGATGGATGGATGGACAGATAAATGGATGGATGGATGGATAAATGGACGAATGGATGGATGGATGGATGGATGGATGGGTAAATGGATGGATAACACACAGTATGTTTCTCTATAACTGAGTAATTTCTGCAGCCCACCAAATCCTACCTATGAATTAATTCAGACTACTCTCACATCTCCAGGACTTCAGAGGACAGCCTGTGAAGTACTCAAGGTAAGAACAGTGTCCTTTTACTGCCTTAAACAGATTGACTTTTCCCTGAAGAACATTTTAATCAAAATCAAAAACAGGTTGTTTTTAGTCTAATGCCATTTTCATCCCAAATTTATGACTAATACTGGTGGGGGAAAGAATATTTGTGTTGCCTGATGTAGAGCAGACATCACAGAAATTAGTCTAAACAAAAGCACAGTGATGACATATTACTTCTTTTACTTGTTTGTGCTAACAGCAGTTATTAATTTTAGGCCTAAGCAGACAATATGCATATTCTTGGAGTCTGCTTTACTGCAGGCATTTTATTTGATGCACACAACTATTAAATTTGCAAATTGCTCAGAAACTACTGCCAAATAGCAATCAAGCAGTTGAAAGAACATGGCATATCCAATTGGGCCTCTGCAACAAAAAGGATGAATGTTTTCTCTGTTTGAATATATGTTTGAACTGTGAGGATACCAGCTCTGTGGAGACTCTCCTGTGTCCCATTTTCAGGCGGGCTTGGAAAATGAGTCTGGAAGTTTGGTGCCCAGGGGCTGTAAAAAGTCATCTTGGTTGATCCAATGGCTCACCATACCAGCCTTTCCTCTTTCAATGTATACACCCTGCTACTGCTACTCTGCAGAGTCCTGTGGAAGTGTTCTTTGTAGAATTATTGAAGGACAGGGATTAGGAAGAAGGAGGAAGGGCAGTTCTTAGGAAGGGGTAGGTGCTACCATCGCTGCATGATTACAGCGGCGGAAAAATACCATTCACCTTCTCTAAAGCAGCAGAGCAAGGAGGTATGTGCTGCACTCCCAGTGTGTGAGTAGCTGACCCAAATTCACAGGGATTTCTGCAAAATGAGCTCATACTTAATGTCCTTGGTAAGACTGCAGCCGATGTGTGCTTCCTCTGCCAGTTGTCACAAACTCATTACAAGTGCTGGCTGAAGCCTGGGAAAATTAGCTGGACACAAGCTGTGGCAATGAAATATTGAAGCTGATTTATGTGTCTTGATGGCTTCTATTTTGCACAGTTCTCTGGTACCGTCCTCTAGATTTAAAGATAGTCGCTGGGCTATTATTTTTCACTTTGTCAACAATAATTTCAAAGCTCTGACAACTTTCAGAGGTGAAATAGGCCAGTGTGATACAGCAGGACACAGGCCTGGTTCTGGCTTGGTGCAAGGAGACTGTTCCAAGCTGGTCACGGAGCTTCTTGGCTCTGTCTAAATTGACATGCAGTATCTGTTCTCCTCAGTTTATTCTGCTGGTGCAATCTGAGAGGCAGCAATGACTGACTGTAAGGGGTGGCACACTGCCCGGACAGGGTTTTACTTCGATTCAAATCCTTGTGAAAAGAGGTGGTTGGATGGAAAGCAGAAAGGAAAGGGTGCTTATGAAGACCAGGAGTCTGACATCCTTTACTGAACCCCTTAATATAGATATGTGTGTATATATATGAATACATATGTAATCATATATATAACCAGAAGTTTAGAAATGTGAGCTCAATGGTTGGAGACTGGATTAGTAGTAGTAAATTCCAGCTCCTGAGAGTAGTAACTTCTGGCTTTTGGGCTGAAATGGTTATTCTGCCTTGAAGTACTTCTTGAAAATATGTCTTTTAAAAGTTAGAGTTTATCAGTAATGCCAAGAGACACTAAAGAACCGTGACTTCCAGCATAGGCATCATTTGGAAACAGCTAAATGGGCTCATTTTAGATTCATACGCATTTCTCTTGGTCAGCCTATACTTGTACACCAAAAAAGACTAGGGTTTAGAGACTTAAACTGGGCCAAAGGTATAGAAAACTATCTGAAAACTGTCAAGAAATCACATATATAACAAGCAGAAAATCTTTTTATAAAACACCATGTTCTTTGGAACTAATTATGATAAGAAAACAAAAAAAAATTAAGTAGTTTACAGTTTTAATTGTATTTATTTGGTATTAATACTAACCTGTCCTATTAAATGACCATATCAAGACATGTGCATGGTTAAAATTAATCACAACTGGATTGTGATTTAACAACTGAATGAGTCATAACAATTAAACTGTATTATTTTGTCATTTTAAAGCACAATTTGGGCTTATTATAATTAAAATGTTAATAATTTTCCATAGGCATGTGCCAAAGTATGGATATTAGTTAAATCTTAATGGTTTCCTTCTGAGTTAGGATTTTATACTTAGGTTTGGTGCCTGCACTCATTTCCCAGTGATGGTCTTCACAGTTCAGAAGGAAATCAGCAAAGACAGAAAAAATGAAGAGTGAAGAGAGTTGCCTGTGACTTTACTGCAGGTCTATGCTGACTCTTAGGTCAGCATTTAACTCTCAGATCATCCTTGGTGCTTTTGTGCATGGCTTAAGAGGAAACTAATCATCGGAGTCAGAGGTTTAGTTTCATGGGTCCAGATGGGGAGGTCTATATAGTAAAGGGGGGTTTGTTACTCAGGAAGCCAGTGGCAGCGGTCAGAAGGCACCCCAAAATGCTGAGTCTGCGCTGGGTGAGTAAGACATGAGCAAAGCGCCAACACAGGCAGATGATCAAAGCTTTTGTATTTTCTTCATGAATATAAAGCATACTTCCCAGCAATTTTTATACATCCCTCAGAGATATTCAAGGACTCTGAGGACTGGATGAGCTCAGCAGCCACAGTGGAGACACCCATTAATGTGGGCAGAAGAACAGGCCTGGGGCTATATAATTGCCGTTCTCTTGCATCAGCTTAAGCACCTCGAGCCCAGTGTGGGGGTGCAGCAGTCAAAGCATTTGCTAAGCCAAGAGTTGTGTGGGTTGCACCAGAAGACCAAACTGTGGTCTGTCAGTGGCACAGCATCACTGGCTTAGGCACACTCAGTCACAAAAATTAGCAGCATGAAAGCTCTTTCACTTTGGAATAGTATTAATGAAGAAAGGGATGCCAATAATGACCCACAGCTGCAGAGAGAAGAGGTGGGACAATCAAGATTTAGGTCAGTAAAATAAACACAGTTACCATGACAGACTAATCTCATCCAAGCAACTCTTCACTTGGGTTTTTTTTTTCCTTTTTCCTGGCTTTTTGTGACCATGAGGAAAAATGCCAACTGTTCTGTCTCACAGCGTCTGCAAACCACCTCCCTTCCTAACTCCCTCAACAAGGGAAAGACAGGACATTCCCTCACCTCATCTGAGTAACAGGTTCTTTTCTGACAATAATCTTCTCTTCTTTAGTGGAAACGTATTTAGATTCAGGTGTCTCCCTGAAGGCAGCATATTGCTCCCTGTGAAGCTCCTGCTAAGTCAGGGACAAAGAGCAGCCACAACGGCATGGACAGCACAAGAATAGGAGGAGCAGAGCTCGGTCATTAGAGATCCATGTAGAAACCTGTAGCCCCTAAGGAGAGCTGAGTATCCTCAGCTTCTGATTCAGGATTAGTCTTATAATATTTTTAATGGGTATCCATTCTGTTGCAATGTATAGGTGTGCAGTGACCCTTAAATGTCAGCATCTAACATTACATTAATTCACTCTTAATGAAACTAAAGAGGGCTCAGAGTGTTTTGTGACCAGGGGTTGTTCACTAGAATTGCACTTTTCATTAACTTCTTGGAGAGATGAAATAAAATGAACTTTTTGAAATATTTTGTTATTGGATATACTGATTTTGCAAGCAGCAAATCCCTCTAGGTCAGACCTCAAATAAGGGCTTGTGATGATTAGGATATAAAATGAACTGTGAAATCGTATATGCGCAATATCCTTTCCTAATGCAAATCAAATTTGCTGCCCTGCCAAGTAGTTTGATCTTACATAGCACAGAAGCAAGGTAGTCTGCAAGGAAAAGCTTACGTTTAAAAGATGAAATGATAATGATTATACAGAATGGCTTTTCAAAGCTGGACACCTATGTATAAAGGTGAATAGAGACAAAATTAAAACTGACAATTGTCTCATTGTTTTCAAAGGGGAAAAGGAAAATACACCCGTGACCAGGATGTGTCAGAAAATAGGAGTGACATACACCTTTCCTTCTTGGTCTGACTTTTAGATACAAGCCCTGGCTAAACTGGGTTTGAAAGTCCAGATCTTGGGACTCAGAATGAAAATCTACCACCTCAGTGTGTCAGGTGGACTGTAACCAGAATGGGCTTCTGGATTTTAAAACACCTCTTTGCTTCATGAGATATTCAAGTGCTGCCTATGGCATTTGAAACCCTTACTGACTGTGCTTGTTAGCACGTAAGAAATAGCTAATTAAAATCGAAACTCTCTTGACCACTTTCTAGGACACGGACATAAACTGTTACAAAGAACACAATATGGTAAATCCACAACTACAGTATCTCTGCTGACAGTCAGATAGAGAGAGGACTTTTGTGCCTAATATTAAAGGAGAGGCTGTTCATGTTCATGGACTGGAGAAACTGTACAAGAACAGTTTATCCATGTAAAACTACAGCCTGCAGATCACTGCCAAGGACAGCAAGACCTATTTTAATCTGGTGCCTAAGTACTGGTAACGTATGCAAGGAGTAGTTTGGGGAAGCTACAAGTTACATATCCAGTTATTCCTAATTAAAAACTGTCTGAAGTTTGATGTAAATTAGAGCATATTTTAGCCATGAAAACATTGTTTTGGTGACTAGCTATGATAACCAGACAGGGACTGCTAAGGAAATGGGCAAAGAACACTAGCAAGGAATAAAATTTTAATTTTTTTACTCAATCAAATGTACCTTAATAGGAAATAATTATTGTGAAATTATTTAAAGGGTGGGGAAAAATTTTGCCAATGTTTGTCAATGGCCTCACTTGCTTGATACAGCAGGGATGGCATTTCAGCAGGTCACAGACATCCTCATTTCCACTGTAGACCTTTGTGGGCAAATGTTTTCTTTCTTCAGATGTGCAAACTCTCCCAGAACAAGTGCTTGGCATCAGTAAGAAGCTGTCTCCTGTCCTTGTTTCCCCATTGTTCAGTTGCATTAACGGGAGCAAAAAGAATACTCAAAATGCCTTCTTGCCATTGCTATTTTTGTGTAACCGTTTGAAGCAGCCTCATATGAATGCCCTTGTGAGCATTCATTTGGTGCTTTACAAGCACAAAGGAAATTTATCATCTCTCTGCTTAACTATAAATTTGATTTATTTATGTTAATTTTCCTCTTATTTAGTGGTTTAGTTGGAGGGGGGTTTTTTTGTAAAGGGGAAGTATGAGAGAAAACATAGGTGCAGACTGTATGTCTCAACATACATGTATCTACATAGCTCCATTGCTGTGAGCTGGGCTGATGTTTTGGCACAGAGGACATAATCCCATAGACTCCACTTTTGCTTATTCAGACCAGTTCCAATGGACTACCAGCTTTCTTGATCACTTTCTAATTTGAAAGCAAAAGGAAACAGGAAAACAGAGAGGTGTAGGACACAACAAGGCATTCAACATACCTTCACTATGCTCAGTGCCTTCACCTGACCTCTTTCTCACATGTCAGGAGACATACCTGCGCAGGGTGTTCAATGAACTCACAAAAAACATGTTGGGTGTATTTTGGTTAATGAATTGTTGTTTTTTCTCCTAAGTCAGTGACACATAGAATAAAAAGCCATAGGCCTGAGGCTGTAGCATGTACCCAGCTTTACTCTTGCTGAGCAGAAGAAAATAGTTGTCTGTAAAGAGATTTCTCCTTCCTTTTGTTTTGGGAGTTGTTTACAGATCTGCCATATATTTTAGGTACTCCTGTGAAATTATTAGACAATTTTTAGCCTGTAGATTTTCAGTAAGCAATAATCAAAATTTGAATTTGCCAGGATAAATTCTGTTCCTAGGATCATCTTTCTGGTAAAATGCTTGAAATTAAGAATTCAGGAATTAGTCTCCGGTAATATCTTTTAAAATTCATTTTAAAAAGTAGTGTCTGTGAGCTTTCTTGTCTGAGAATAAATTGTTTGAAGAGAATCATAACAGATGTGTTTAAGAATGTGAACAAATATTCATAGACTTTCTGCCTTGTCCTGCTTTCCTAGATGGTGGCCAGCTCTCCTTCCTCACAGAGGAGCAGCCCTGGGAACCTGCTGATTCTCTTTTCACAGTTCTTGGATACGTAATTTGACATATAGGCAAGAAAAACTGTGTGAAATGTTGTAACTCACGTTGTCAGTCATAGGGAAACCTGAAAAGAGATACTGAGATGGAGCTGTGAAAAGTGACAATCATGGAGCAGTACATTTTCATGTGATAGATAGAGCTGTAGGGCGCAGGTCACTGCAGCTTGCGAGGGGCAATCTTTGTGTTACTGATATCCCCAGGGCTGCAAAGGCTAACAGCCACACTGTAGAACTGGCGGGCAATTTGCTAATGCAGCAATCTGAAAACAAGAAGAGGCAGCGTAAAGGTGAGGGCCAAAAAGCAACACCCAGTATATGTATTATACAGCTATATTGTCCCTCTCATTGCTTGTTCCAGTAGCTTAGAGCAGATATTTCTAAAAAATCAGGTTTTTTCTACACAGATGTAAAAAAAAACATAATGGGATCTTAAATTGGGGAGTTTTACTACTGAAAACTAACACTGTCATGTGTTAAATTACTGTTGTTTGACCAATAATACTACACCCATTTTAAAGCTGTGTGCTTTCTCCGGTATTTTACATGCACTAGAAAGTGTTAAAAACTAAAAGAGATAAACAGTACCTTGTCCAAAAGCACCTTCCAATTTCAAGACCAGCTCTAAGAAACCTTCCGTTGTTTCCCTTGCTGCACTATAACTTCAAAATCTCAAAGTGGGAGGTACCTTTCCCAAGTGTTCCCTGCTGAACATGTGACTCATGAAGTTGGCTTTAAAATAAAACAAAATAAAATGAAATAAAATCAAATCAAATAAAATCAGTAACATTAAATAAATCACACATTTCATTTTTAAAAAGTTCTACTGAAAGTTAAGATTATTAATATCAAGCTTTTGATTTCTTTTTCAATTTCCTTTTCATGTTTGAGGGTATTGTTGCTATATTCCATTTTGTTACCCTTAGAGTAAAATGCTTTGATTTTTTTCCTTTCCAAATAACTTTTAATTATAGCATGAAATAGAAAATTATTACATTTTAAACATGGCTTGTCAAGCTGAAAGCTTTTAGTTAACGTGCTGTTTTCTTCATATTTTCCTTTGCAGATAATACAGACATTTTCTGATTTGACATGAAGCTAAATTTGGGGGAAACATTTGGGAATGAAATTAATAGTCCTCCAGCCAGCTTTACTGTCCAGGCTGGTCTGGACTGTCACCACAGATGGTGATGCCAAGAGGTTCTGTGGCCTTTTGCTCTGAAAGTATTGTTCCTGCATTGCACTTCAGCCTGTCACCTATGTTGTCCCTGGCATTGCCCGCTCCAATTTCTTCTGTACTCGATCATTATATGAGTATGGAATTAAGATAATAAGAATAATTGCTCCTTTTTAATAACACTTCATGTGTTTATGAGCAATCGTACACGTAAAGGCTATTTTCCAAATCATTTCTTGTTTTTGTTGTTCTCTTCCGAGTTCTCCAATTAGTATGTATTTCTTTCTTTAATGTGGTGCTCATAACAGCATGCCGAGCTCCAACTGAGGCTTATCAAGTGAAGTAGAGCAGAATAATTACCTCATTTCTTTTACACGTGACATTCTTATTAATGTGACTCAATGCAGAGCGTTTGCCTTGTTTTGCCACAGTGTTGCATTGTTGATTCATATTCAAATAATTAGTCACTGTAAATCCACATGCTGCTCTGTAAGTCCACGTACTAGCACAGGCTATCCCCTCAGCTGCCAATGGGAGCTGGCAAGAGCTACAATTGGGGTGCCAGGCACTGTTCAAAAAAGAGGTATGCAATGCCTATTCCTAACAAGACTGCCAGCTTCTGCACTCATATATGATTACTTGGAAAACTTGCAGAATTTTAAGTAAATCCCAGTTGTGAGTGATTTCAAACTGATGTCTCATCACTTCACACATCTCTCTTCCAAAAACAAAGATTCATCCCTGGAAGACGTAGGAAGCAGCACTACAATAATGAAACTGTCCTTGTCCCAAGACAAATATTCCTGGAGCCATTGTAACAATAATCATTTAAAAAAAAATCACTTTCTATTGTTTTTCCAGTACTGTCCCAGAGTCCTAATCAAGGCCATGAGCTGTGCCAATGCAAAAAAGTATGTATGAAAGGACTGTGGTAGTATTGGATATTTGAGAGATGTCTCAAGAGAGCTCTCTCATGAAGACTCAGGAGTCATTGGCATCATGGCTATAGCTCTGTTTCTGGCACTGGCACTGTCTTCCTGAACTGGAAAAAGGTATTTTTCTGTTCCTAAGTGGGTCACAAAACATAATTTTCTTCAACCACGGGCACAGAAGTCTGCTATAAGTCTCCTAGAAAAGTCTTTAAATGATAGCAGGGTGTTTATGGCTCTCACTGTGTTGTGAAATGTTTGCCAGAAGAGAGAGCATCCTCCTGCATGAGAGGCTGCAAAGCTTTTGCTTCCCAAGAATGTGCCGCATGTAAGAAGAATAGTCCCACAGATATATTGATCAATGCACAGTTTTCTTCCAAAATGAGCCTGGGGCTTAAGTTCAGAGAATGAAAAGCTTGTGTCTGTGTGGCTTTTGACAGTTGGCATTAAATCCACCTGGTTGCCCTGGCAGTATCTTTGGTGAGGTGATTTTGCCATTCACCCATAAAAACATGTTTTCCATTTTCACCCTAAAGGCTCAGGTTTGATTTCATTGCTTGAGAAAGACATAAAACCACAGAAATTAGGACTGTGCTTTGTTCGCTCTCCTCAGAAGGCTGCTGTTTCTCTGGAAGTGATGGCAGTAGAGGCACACTAAGGTCTATCATGCAGGCTCACCTCCAAAAAAGAGATGAAATAATTGCTCTCCATGGTGCCCAGCTTCTCACCTCCTTCCAGGGTGGTTCTATCCATAAAAAAGACAGGAGCTGTGCCCACTATGGTCACCACACCCTCACCTGAGAAAGGGCTGTCCTGCGCATGTGGATTGTGGGAATCTGGCCACCAAATCATCTGCGAATGGTTTGAAGTAATGGCTTGAACTTGGGTCTCCTGCATCCTGGGTAAAAAGAAGGCAGTTATTGTTCTTCTCCTACTGTTCTGATATATACTGCATTATTTTTATAAAAGTGAAGCAGTTCTAACAAAACAAACTGAGCCTACAATCCTAGAATGTAGAAACCCGGAAAGGGAGCCTTCTCCCAGGCAGACCTCACAGGAAAATAAAGTCACAAAATGGTTTGGGTTGGAAGAAACCTTAAAGGTCATCTAGTTGCAACCCCCTTGCCATGGGCAGGGACACCTTTCATTAGACAGGTTGCTCAAAGCCCCATGCAACCTGGCTTTGAACACTACCAGGGATGGGGCAGCCACAGCTTCTCTGGGCACCCTGTGCCAGGGCCTCAGCACCCTCACAGGGAAGAATTTCTTCCTAATGTCTCATCTCAATCTCCCCTCTGTCAGTTTAAAGCCATTCCCCCTTGTCCTGTCCCTATAGGCCATTGTCTAAAGCCTCTCTCCAGGTTTCATGTTGGCCCCTCTAGGTACTGGAAGGCAGCTCTAAGGTTTCCCCTTAAGGAGCCTTCTCTTCTCCAGGCTGAACAAGCGCATCTCTCTCAGCCTGTCTCTCATCTCCTCTGGACTCACTCCAACAGCTCTACATCATTCTTGTGTTATTGCCCCCAGGAGCTGGACGCAGGACTGCAGGTGGGGTTAGGGTGGCGCTGCCGGCCACGCTTCTTTCAACACAGCCCAGGATACAGCTGGTTTCTGGGCTGCAAGCACACTTTGGTGGCTCAAGTTGAGCTTTTTATCAACTGACACCCCAAGTCTTTCTCCACAGAGCTGTTCTCAGTCCAGTCTCCCCCAGCCTGTATTTTTGCTGGGGGTTTTCCCGACCCAGTTGCTGGACCTTGCACTTGGTCTTGTTGAACTTCATGAGGCTGGCATTGGCCCACCTCTCAAGCCTATTCAGGTCCCTCTGGATCTCATTCCTTCCCTCCAGAGTGTTGATCACAGCACACAGATTGGTGTCATCGGCAAACTTGCTGAGGGCGCACTCAATTGCACTGTCCCTGCCACCAGCAAAGTTGTTCAAATGCGCCGGTCCCAGTACCAATCCCCAAGGAGCACCACTCATCACATGGCCTCATATACATCTTCCAAGAAGACCTGTATAGCCAGTGAGAATTTATATTCTGTTTGAGCTTCTTCTCCCTGGTTCTTACACAAAAGTAACAAAAACCTTTTATTTCCCAAGGAAAATTGCTTATTTTGCCAATAATGCCTCTGAGAACCTCAGTGAGATATATACTGATAGAGTTGGTACAGTTAATCTAAGATATTCAAAACCAGTTCAAATTCTTCCCTCAAATAAGGGATTGCATTAAAAAAAAAAAAAAGGAGTCTGAGTGCAGTGTGTTTTATTTTGCTGTTTAGGAAATTCTAAAGGATTTCTGTTTCTCTCTGCCTTTTCTTCTAAAATTGAAAGTTGAAGTACTTACAGTATGGTGTGATCCCAGGAAGTAAGGCTTGGGGAAAATGCAAACCATTGTGCCATTATATCTTCATTTGGCAATAACATAAACAGGGATTTTCACAGAGACTTGAAGAAATGGGAGAGGCAATGTCTATTGAGTCACATTTGAATATACTAAGTATTTCAGATCCCTTTCTGAACATTAAGTATTTTACCTCTGCAAAGTTAACTGATTTACTAGGAAGTCTAGTATCAACTGTACCATCTGCTATGTCTGGATTCCTAAACTCTCTGAACGCAGGATACAATACAATGAAACATGGCCCAGACCCATATCAGAAGAATTGGAGTTGTTATGGATTTGGGTCAGTAGTCCTTGATGTGTCTTATGACAGGAGAAAAAAAAAAAAGGCAGACACTGGTTAAATACATTAGAAAGTGGGTTTAGACTCCTCTGAGATTGCAAATCCCAGTGGGAGCACTGTTGATCTAAAGATCACAGAGAGATAGGACCAGGTCACGTGCTGATGCAAATAAGCATAGTTTTCTTGACATCAGTGGACCTGCAGTGATTGATTCCAGATGAAGTGATGAGATGATTCGGGTGTGCTGTGCCCTCCTGAAAAGCTGTTGAGAGATGCAGTGAGATCGGTACAGGAATAGACTCACCAGAGGCAAATACACAGCACAACAGTGTTCCCTTTAAACAGATATGGAAAGGAAAAGAGCAGCAGCA
Source organism: Neopsephotus bourkii (assembly GCF_033783945.1). Lineage (NCBI taxonomy): Eukaryota > Metazoa > Chordata > Aves > Psittaciformes > Psittacidae > Neopsephotus > Neopsephotus bourkii. The sequence continues at coordinate 4,058,458 of NW_026901852.1, read as the reverse complement.
TCTCTCCCTGTGATGGCAGAGAAACAGGCTTTGGGGGAAAGGATGAAAAATAGTGATGTGCCGAGTGATCAGGAGTTTGGAAGAGAGGCAATAAAGGCAATGTTACTTGACACAAGCAGAAAGAAAAGCAGCAAATTATCTTAGAGCTTGTAGGTCTTCACTGCCATCTTCAGAAAACCCTGGTGTGTACTAGCTTTTACACATCTTTAAATGGTTATTGAGGTTTGACTCCACAAGGGCTCAAATGAGCTTGCCTTGGAAGGAGCAAAGATGGGATTTGCTCTAAAGGCACCCCAGCTACAACAGCAGCCCAATCAAGTGAGCTTTAATAACTAGCCAAAGCCAGCAGTGCCTGCAACTTAGCAATACTCTCTTGGCATACAGCATGGGCTGTAGCACTGGGTCTAGACACTGAGCAGAAGTTCAGGCAGCTGGCTTGAGCTGGACTTCATGGTGGTGTGGCTGGTGAGGTAGCTAAGCTAATTTACTGATGCTCTCTCAAGTGTTTTTTACCTTAGCACTACAGATAGACCTATGCATGACTGCAGATACTCATCAGTGGTTTGGGAGCTATCTAAAATATTTAAAAGTTTGGTAACATGCTTCCTTTGGAAATAAAAGTAAAAGGCTCTAAAATTGGCTCTGGAAGCCCTCAAAACACTGCAGTGAATTAAATCACTCCTTATTTCAAATAGCAGTATTAAAACATAAAGATACATGAATCCTTAGGTCTTCTTGATAGACTCAATAAAACCTGAACACAGGATTTTTTCTGCAGGTGGTTCTTTGTTTGTTGTTTTGTTTTAGGTTAGTTTTGGTTGGGTTGTTTTTTTTCTTAGAGCTTTATTTACAATATTTAAAGGCATTGCAGAGCTTTCACAGTTGAATTGGCTTCTTTATAGGGAGCTACAAACCCTGTGTAACTACTCTGGCATTATCCCACAAATTTTGCTCATCAAAAGAAAACATAGAAAGCTGTATTCAGAGTAACTCATTTTGCTAATATTGAAACAATTGACTAGTAAACTATGCAATTAAAGCTATATTAACTAGGATATATTATCTCATTCTTATTTTCAAGAGTCAACAACCCAAGTACAAGGAGACTAATGACTTAAAATACAGCCTTCTCTGTACAACTGATGGAGTTTTGTTCCTGGGCTATCTCCTCCTCAATTCATTCAGCGTGAATGGCAGATTCCTACATCGTGTCAAGTTTCAGATCACCATAGAAACAAACTAGGAGGCAGTTTCATTAATCATTTAGAGCACAAGGAGTCTAGGTCAGTCTGATTGCAGCATATAGAGTATCATCCTAGCGCCACATGGGACTCAGTTGATTTGAATTAAAAAAGATTAAGCTGCCCCTAGGACGCTCAGCATCATCAGTTTAAGTTCTCATGTAACAGTGGTCTCTGGAGCCACATGGATTAGGAGACTGAAGCTATGCATTTATTTTTCAGGGCTCAGTGAAACATTAGATGAGTGCAGGTGTCTGAGGGGAAAAAGACAAAGATCACATATAGTTTTTTAGACTTGTTGCTGTTCTTCTGAAACTGGAAACAGTAACTCAGTTTTATTTCTCCAGTGACAGTTACCACTCTTTTTTGGCCATGCAATGGTACATCTGTTACCCAATGTTTACAATTTAGATTTATAAAAACTTCATACTATGTACACTACTTTTAGTCCAGAGCTGCAGGTTGGGCATAGAGCAGTTTACTTGAATGCTGACTTTTTTTCTTTCCTGATGGGGTAAAAAATGCATGAAATAAATACTGGTGACATTTTGGTTTTTCTTGAATGAAGATTTATTACTCCCAGGAAACTGACTTACAGGCAGCTACAAATCAACTTGACTATGAAATAGTTGTATATGTACACCACAAAATGAGCCCCCCCTTCCAAAGTACTCACCTTATTTATGGGTCTTCCAGTACTTCAAAGACCTTCAGTAACTTAGTCCAGACTGGTTTATTGCTCCATAGAACTAAGATATTTCAAGGGGAAAGTTGTAGGTTACAGTATATTAGGACTCTTTCTCTTGGGAGGCTGAGAATCCCATGATGCTATATGAACTGTTGATCTAAAGCTTATTACAGCATGACTTCCTATAGCATAATTCTTAAATCTTTTAAGTTATACAGTACTGTCTTTAATCCCAAGCGCTAAACCTGAAAGCAGAACTAGCTTTCTGAGATTCGGAATACCATCTGTGAGTAGATGTAATTACGTTTTGTTAAAATACAGTTCACTTGCACAGGTTGTCTATGACCTGTTTCAAATGAGTTGTTTGAATCTTCCATAAAAGTTTTGCATAGAAAAAGCAGAGAGGGAAATTACACATCACAATATTCCTCATGGAGAGATAAGAAGTCCTGTGGGCTGAGGTTCTCCACTTTACTCAATAACCCATTTGCCCTTGCCTTGCCAATTACCTGGGCTGTGACAGTATCATCAATAGTGATGCCTCCTGTTACAGCACATCTAGGAGTGCGCAGACCCAGTCAATACTCTTTTACTGATGTGCTGTCATTTTTAAATATATCATTCCAGGGATTTCCAGGGAAGAAATGTCATTATGCTCAAAAAGCATTTTTGGATTTCCCTAACACAGTACAAACAGACTGATTATAGGAAGGGAAAAGTGAGTATTATATCCACTTTAAAGACGTGGAAGTTGATATGGAGTCATACTGAGCAAGTTGCTTTGGCCCATGATAAAGTGTATGGACCAGAACTGGGGAGCTCCTGTTCTCCTGCCCAGTGCTCAGCCCAGGCTCTCCTATTTACAGCTTTCTGTCAAATGGCCTTAAGAAGATGGAGAATGCAGGAATTAGAGCGCATGCAAAGAGCTTTGGTGGGAGACACAGAACAGTTTGTGTTAGCTAATATTTATTGAGAGCCAGTAATGTGCTTGTTGCCATGCAAACTGAAAAGAAAACAAGGTCCCTAAATTGTGACATTTATATGGTCTGCTTTGAAGGTTGCCACCCAGTCATTTCCAGCCAGGGTGGACAGCTTTGGCATGCCCTGGATATCTGTGCAACCATCGAATTTGCTAGTGCTATGAGTGGCAGCTGTGACGCCTCACCAGCAGCAATGGTGGTGGCCACATTTGCTGAGCTCCATCAGACCCCCAGGGGAGTGGCAGCTACCATACTTACACATCAGTGCTCCACTGCCCTGGACCTACCAGGTGTCTTCAACCAGCCTGGACATTTGCCTTCAGCAACAGTCCTTGCACTTGTGCCCTTTCTTCAAAGCCACTGAGCAGCCATCCTTGACATAATGCAGTGTTGAGCCAGCTGTGGGGACTGGCCACAACCTCCTCCACCTCATCAGGCACTGCTGTGTTTCATCTTCTCATTTCAGCTGCCTTTTTGATTTACTATTACTTCTATTTAACCTCTTTTTCTCTAACTCCAGCGCAAGCATCGTCACTGTTACAGCTCACAGTGCCCCGAAGTTAGAATACAGGAGCAGGAGGTCCCTTTCCTGTGGCTTACATGAAGGCCCCCCTGCCCTGGGGGGCTCAAGGCTGCAGCTGCACTGTTGCAGCAGCCAAACATAGCCCTCTGTGCCCAGAAATGGGGGGCTAGCTCAGGCACATCAAAGATTGTCTCTAAAGGGAACTCAGCTGCTGCTGCGGGTTGTCATGAGTCATATCTTGGATGTGCAGCTTTACAGATATCTTTTTTCTGCTCTTCATCTCTGTGGTCAATGGTGATTTTAAGGCCAAAACCTACCTGCTCAGCTCTATAAACAGTTTATAAAAAGTGCCATGGAGCTGAGAAGGAGAGAATTTCCTCTTCCTGCTGACCACACATCCTCTCATAGGGCCTGGGCGGACCTGGGAAGCTGCAGCTTTGCTCCTGGGCTCCTGCCAGATGGAGACGGATATGGCAGGTTTGCAGTGACACAGGAGCCCATGTGTGGTCCCTGACTTCTACTGCTGCCCAAAGCCATCAGAGAGAAGACAGATTATGCATAGCCCTTTCTAGTCAAGTAGATGGGGCAGTGTTGTTTTTTAATAACCATGTAGCAAAATCAATCGCCCTACATAGAATCATAAAATAGTTAGGGTTGGAAAGGACCTTAAGATCATCCAGTTCCAACCCCCCTGCCATGGGCAGGGACACCTCACACTAAACCATGTCACCCAAGGCTCTGTCCAAGCTGGCCTTGAACACTGCCAGGGATGGAGCATTCACAACCTCCCTGGACAACCCAATCCAGTGCCTCACCACCCTCACAGTAAAGAACTTCTTCCTTATATCCAATCTAAACTTCCCCTATTTAAGATTTAACCCGTTACCCCTTGTCCTATCACTACAGTCCCTAATGAAGAGTCCCTCCCCAGCATCCTTATAGGCCCCCTTCAGAAACTGGAAAGCTGCTATAACATCATGTGTTGCCTACAGTTAGTCTCCAGAAGACTTTCTGGCACAAAACACCAAAAAAAATGTTTCACGTTCTCTCTGCTATGTAAAGCTAACATAAAACATTTCTGACTCATTACATTGGCTGACTTTTGTCTTACTTTCCTGGTTTAACAGTAGTGGTAAAACAGTTATGTTCCTTTTTCTTTGCACATGGAGCAGAGCAGAGGTAACCAGAAGGTTATCTGAATTCCTGCACAAGGATCATCTTCCAAAGTGTGTGCTTGTCCCCAGCCTTTCACTGTCAGGCATAGCCAATGCTTGATGTAAGCAATAATTTAAAGATGCTGAGGTGTCAAAAAGGATCTGAATCATTCTGTCAATCCTTTTCTCATTCAGCTATTGACCCATAACTCTGTTTGATTTAGGAAGCCTGAGGTCACAATGAAAAGCATCATTTTTCTCGTAAGCCAAACATACTTGGCTGAGAAAAAGTGAGTTAATAAGTTTTAATGTCACCTTTTACTGTGCAGCAATTTGTCTAATCATATTGGCTCACAATATGATTACATGCAATACATTCACATTACACAGGTAGAAATACACTTGGGAGAGAAAATCTGCCTTTCTCTTCCATGCTCACCATATGGAAACATGTATACAATAGGAAGGTCTAAACCCTACCAGTGCTCACAATCTTTCAGTGGAGGAATAACTGAATTGTTTGGAAATTTCAGGTGATGAAAGTACTAATTTGAAGTTAGGTGAATACAGTTCACCCAATTTAATAATTTGGGGTTACAGAAAACATGGGTATAAAACAAATCTCTCTGTCCATACACTAATCACTGCAAAATTCTTGCCACTTTTCCATAACCCTCTGGTAGTTGCTGGCAGCAAGCAGAGATTTACTGGAGGAATTAAAGAAACTTCATTCCTCCCACCACCAACAGCTGTTTGGCCCTGTAGTCTTCCTGGGTAGGGCAGAGCTGCACTGATCTATGGTATGTATGAGTCACTGGAAAGTAATAAAAACCTAGGGCTAGATAAGACCTCAGGAAGGTGATCAGCTGGTAGTGGAAGAGCTAGAGCAATTCACGTAAGATGAAAACATCAGTAGTTGAAAGACGCATCAGGGGAAGAGGCTGGATGAGTCGTCTTGGATGCTGTAAGTGCCAGCACTCCTGCTACTTCCACATGTAGTCTGGAGCCCTGTATAATGCCCATGACTAAAGCTCATGACAACCAAACAGAGTTGTGCAGGTGATGCATAAGAGTGATACACAAGAAATGCCTACCTCTAGCCTTGCCAGCCAAGCTGTGAGCAGATCACTCTTTTCAGGAAACCTGTGAGCTCCACAGATTTTCCAGTGTCTGATTTTGTCATTATTATTTCCCAATAGCTAAGGTCCAGAACCAAAATACAGAAGTCCTGTGTCACTCTGAATATTTTGCAAATCTACATTCATCCATTCTGGGATTAGGCCCATACCTCGGTTCCAAATTGTAGGTATCATATGTGCATTTCTGTTTCATTAAGGCAAAGCGTATTTGGGTAGCTGTCATGTAGTGCCTGGAATGTGATGAAAACAAGAGGTCCTGGCTGCCTGCTGCTGAGGAACTCCCAAGACACTTTTCACAGGAGCAGGGGTGTTAACCCTGATATCCTGGTCAAATTCCAACATAGCTAATTATATCCTACTTACCTAAAACTCTGCCATACTTTCTCTGCTTGCTGCAAGGACTTGCTGCATGCAGCAGGCTCTCTTCTGGTCCCTTTAAAGTTTATTGCCATCTACATTAGAAGCAGTTGTATTTAGTGAATAGCTGCAGTCACTTATCAGTTTGTAAAACTTCCTGACCACTCAGGACTGTGGAATGAATACTGCAGTTATTACTACATAGGTTTTGAAGCAAAGGAGGCCGAAAGCATCTGTGAAAGGAAGAGTAAATATACCAGAAGGTTGCAAATGTAGTTAATGGCAATCAGCCTTGAGCAATGTCAATGAGCACAGCAACAGTATCCATCATGCTCCTTTATGTGGCCTTTTGCCAGAGGGAGATAAATGTAGGCAGGGAAAGAGGACTGAACAAAAGTGAGAGAGAAGAGGGATACAGGTGAATACTCCTGGAGATAGCAACAAGGAGCCTAAGGGAGAGAGAGGCAGACAAAACAACTTCATATGGATTACTGCTGATGATATTGCTTGTGACAATACAGTAAATCAAGTATAGTAAGCGAATCTTCCTAAGGCTTTCAGGACTATTTCTTTTGTATACATGTTAAGAGATTTTTATAGCTGTGTGGAGCTACAGTGAGATTGAACAGTGGGGAAAAAATGTGCTTAAAATTGTAACTAAGGAATAAGATATTAAGGACAACTTCAAAGCTGCAATATTGGATCCTGCTGTTTGTTTGGAAGGTATGTGTGGTGCATAATACTATGGAAATGACTGCAAGATAATCCCAGTGAGACTTTTTGCATCTTGTTTAGAAACAAGTATTTCCAGAAGGAAAATAAATGAAGTTAATGCATCTCTGTCACTTCTACCAGAACCTCCTCTATCTCACTAGCTTTTCCGTATTGGCAGCCACCAAAATATCACTGAAATGAGAGGTGCACCAAGAAGGAGAGTTGGTTTCCATGTTGTGGAAACCATTCTTATTGTTTTCTTGCTCTCTTTCCACAGAAAAAGAAATTGTTTATAAATATCCCCCTACCCATGGCAGGGGGGTTGGAACTTGATGATCTTAAGGTCCTTTCCAGCCCTAACTATTCTATGATTCTATGATTCTATGATTCTGAGTCCACAGGGCAACCTCCTTACAGTTCATCTCATGCGGCACCCCTACATTCAAGGTCCTTTTATCTCTGACACACAGGTATATAGACTCATGTGTGTGTGTTTATATGTACATACACACACTTCTTAGATCACTGGCAGTATAGTGATTCAGTTATCCAGCAGAATGGTTTGAGTTTGCCTGAAATACTTAGCTGAGGAGATGACAATAGGATGTGCATTCAATAAATTAACCATGTGGGTGTGCACTCAAGGGTATGTACATGAAAGGTCATTCTCATTCCTGTTTTCAGAAGACAGGTGCTTCTATCACAGCCAGCAACCTTCAAAAATGAGAATAAGAGCACAGAGTCTTAGATGCCTCTTCCTGTCTCCTGTGTCTCCCAAACAGGATGAGGCCACGTTAATGGAGTAGCACAAAGTGAATAAGATGACCTAGCAGATGCTACCAGGATGTGCTGTACTTTTCCTAACATAAATAAAGCCTGTCATCTTCAGCAGGATGAACAAACCCCACAAATTGTTTAGAGCATAATAAGATACAGTGCTAAGTTCCAAATTGCAACGTAATTCCATATTCTCTCCCATGGCATTAGCTCCCCTTATTTCATCTAATGTACATAAATATTAATTACGTGGATATAGGATAGAATGCCCTTTCATCTCTCTGCTTTTTGCTGTCATAAATAGGAGTTTAGAACAGGAAAAAAAAATAAACTCTGAGCTGTTCCAATTTAGGACTTTACATTTCAGACTTTAAACTGCTTTCATCCAGAAGCAGAATTTCACTGAAACACTCAGAATTCCTGTAAAATGCAATAACAACAATAAAACATTCCTTTTCTGCAAGAACTCTTGGATTTCTTATCCCAGATCTGTAAGACAACTGGGAAAAAAGGGACTCCACCTCCACTGAAGATGACTGTAGTATTTTTTTATTGTAGATGACATATTGTACCTCACACAACTGAATCCTGCAGTTTCTCTGAGAAAAGAAAGCCCTCCCTTAAGTTAACAAGTACGCATGACATCCTCAGTTTGCTTAGATACATGCAGCACACAGATTCAGGGCCAAATCTGTGATTTTGTCTTGTCCCAGCGGAGCCAGTTTACAGCTTCTCAGCCCTGTTGGCAAAGCAGAATTTCACCAGTCCCAGAGGGAAACTCTGTTCTGAACTTAATGGTTTCTGTAATGTTAGATCTCTTTGCAGAGAGCAAGCCTAAAGAGGCTGGCTCCCCAGCCCTATCTAGCTTCCCTTGTCCTTGAAACCTTGTCCTTTCCCCAGCAGCGCAGAGTTAGGGAGGCAAGCTAACAGCCAATCTCCTCCTCCCCATTCATGGGCAAATAGGTGATCTGTTGCTTCTTGTTGCAGGCTTTTGCCTTTATCACAGCTAAATTTTGGTCATGACCTGGTGTGGTGCTGCCTCCATCACCTTGTTTTTAGGGGTGATGACATGTCTCTAAGCCCAAGAAACATGCAAAATGGATGGCTATAGAAAAATCATTCCAGACAAGAGGTTCTCCCCGGAGCAAAGTCTCAGCCCCGTATAGTGTCCTGCATGGCCTGAGACACCAATGATTCTTGAAGCACCATTGTGCCACTGAGCCTAAGAGGGACTGCAGGAGAAAACCCTTCACGAGTTTATACATGACTGCTCCTCTATCTGTTTTTTCATCTGATCTGCCATGATTGTGTTATGATCCTTATACATTTCTAATCCTTTTTGAATCCTGCTATGCTCTTGATCATTTCTGAACTCTCACGGAAAATTGGTAATTGTCACAGTTTGACTTACTAGTAACACATTTATCTAGGCTTTTCCAATTATCACCTGATACTTCCCATGTGTAATGGAAAACACGAATGCATCTGGTATTAGGTCTGGCTCATATGAAAATTGTCATAAATGTTATTGGTAGCAAAGTCAAGATGCATAGAAGTTACACTGTACAATATATAGCTAAGAGTTTAAAACAGTGATTCCAAAGAACCTTCTACATCCCCAAATCTGGATCAGAGGTGTGCATGTGACATTTTAAGCAAGAACCTCTGCTGTGCATTACAATTTTTCCATCCTGAAGCAAAATATTTCCAGTCTTCTATATAAGGTGGAAATCAAAATGGAACTACAGAGGTATAAAAGGTGGCATCTAAATGGCATTAGAAGAGTGCAATGTGGAAGATGGATTAGTATTTAATTTTATCCTGTTTCTCTTATATACTTCATGAGTTACTCAGATAATCAGAAATGTATTACCTCAGCAGACTATTTAAAAATGTATGCATGTGTTCTATAATGCTACAAAGGACTTCCAGAGGTCAGTTTTGAAGAAGGAATCATGAAAAGTTTGAACTTTGTATTTAAAATAATGGCCTTACAATAAGCTCTACTGACCTCTGGAATCTTGTCCCCAGGTGAAAGAGGTGAGACACATCCTAGAAAGGATAGCCAGAGTAAGACTGCCCAGAACATTGGAAATTATCTCCTGCTTATACCTTATTTATAGAGACTGACTGAGTGACAGTCTGCCTTCCATCATAACGGTCACATTTCCTCTTCTCAGTTACCAAATTGTGCTTTCTTGAAGGAGTACCTGTTGGTCTCTCGATTTAACTCAAGTGGTGAAATTTAAACTGGCGTTCAGCCTTTGCTTCCTTCCATTTAAGACACCATCTTCATCAGACACTGGAATGTGATGTGTCTTCTTTTCCACAGAGTAGATTTTTGACGTGCAAAATTAATAATGCAACACATAACACTTATTATATCCCATCAATCCCCTGACGACACTTCAACAAGATTCTCTTCTGTGTGCAGCTCCAGGACAGGACTTTCACTGAGTTGTGTTGCATCAAGATGCAGAACACTGCTTCAGCCCTTCATAAGCAACCATCAGCAAAGTGAGCAAACTCCTCAAAACCTTGAATTGATGTAGGATTTTGGAATGGCTCAGTATTATTTGCAGTGTTTCGCTGTTTGTGATTAGGTTTACAGGGAAGCTGGCTGCAAAGTTCTGATCTGGCTTTCTGCAAAGTGTTTGGTTCAGTTCTGTGTTGGAGTAAGCTGTAGTCAGCAGTTGATCCTATCAACATCTGTAACGCATTTGGCATTACTTGAAAATATTAGTCACGACTGTAAAACTAATAAAAGCCCTTCTTTTCATATTTTAACTAAAAGGTGGTCATGTACGCTGGGCACCCATCATTGATTTAGATGTTATCTCTGTGCCAGTAATATTTTTGCTGTGCTTGCTCCAAAGCCTAGGTTTTTGATCTGGGAGCAATTCTCAGCTGAAAAAATTAGCCTAACTGAAGAGCTGTGCCAGAATTCGGACGACTTGTTTTACATCCAGCTGCTCTGTACCAACTTGTACCAGTTCTTGAGCCTCTCAGATAAACTCTGTGGTAGATTCCCAGTGTCTCATAGTTAGCAGAACTTTCCTTCTCAATTGATAATTGAGTCTAAAATAAAGACAAGGACATTGTATAAATATTTTAAACACCCTAACTGAAAAATACCAGCAAAGTGTCAGGAAATAAGGGCTTCCCAATACAAGTTAGTAACCTATGAAAGATATTCTTATTGAAAGAAATGGGGTGAATTGTGACATCTTTCCCATGCAGATATATGCATGAAATTGTGTCAAAATACAATACTGGCTGGGCAAAGTTCTGATCGCCATATGGTAAAATGTGGTTTTCATGTGGCATAAGGACTCTTGCCCGTGCACTTGGAATTAAGATCTATTTCAAAAGGTATTTTAATGGGATCATATGAGATGTTTGTCAAATATATGCCTGTCCTGGGTTCAGCTTAAACCACTACAATGCCAAATATACCCTGCTTAACAGGCTATCTGGGAAAGAAAAGCTTCAGTAATTGTGTATGCACTATCTTTCACTATGAACTAGATTAAGACAAAAAACACCTGAGAAAGAGCTTCAATAATTGGCTCTGTATATGCCAACTTTACTGAATAAACTAAGCCAAAGCACCTCTTATTTGCTGTGGCTTGAAATAGAGGCTCATATATTATGATTCAGTGACTTCTTAGTCTGGAACTTGTTATGATTCAGTGACTTGTTAGTCTGAAAAAACTCAGCCATATGGGTAACCCCTGAGGATGGGTATCTCCCAAGCCAAACTCTACCTAAGCAGTCTAGTTGCAAGGACATCTCAATTGCTTTAGGCTTAAAAATGCACCTCTTAATGCTCTTAATTTATATATGACATCCTATTCTTGCATGGAATTGTTGTGCTTTCCAGAATATCACAGCTTTTGTGTTGCAGCCTTTGTTACATAGGCGGTTTTCATTGGGTAATGCCAGACCTACTCTGTGAGTATATGTGAAGTCCTCTAAAAATTGATTGGCATTGCCCTACTTCTATTCCAGTCAACAGGAATTGCACTAAGGAGCCAGAGGTAATGTGGTGCTGAGTGTCCTTGAAAATTCACCTTCTGTGCCCATTAACAATAGTGCATGACTGTGGTGAGAGCTTTGGTCATGGACCTTTTACCCGTGTACGGATATGATGTCTTAGTTTATAGAATACTTTTCTAAACCAGGTCCAACATCATGCCTACAAAATTAGTAATCACATTTTTTGGCAAGTATTAGGTCATACTATTTGCGGGTTGCTCATAGCTGGTTGAGGCCTAAATGAAATTTGCTCTTTGTTCTGGAGATTAGTTTTCAGTTCTGCTTGGGCAGAGCTTCAGCTTACATGTTTATCTGCCAAATGTCACTGCACTGAGTCTGTCCTCCCACCTAAAAGAGGAAGCTCCTTCAAAGTTTCTTTTGTTGGTCTTAGTAAAAAAACATCTAAAGCTGTCTCAGATAATGAAGGATACTTCCGAGAGAGCAGGCATATTATTAGCATCAACTTCAGCAGTATCTTTGCTATTGTTGTATCCTGAAGAGACATTAATGCTTCAGGGAAGATTGTGGACACACGTTTTTCTCATGGTGGCTTATAGCATCTGATATGACATTAGCAGACACTCTGTCAGGCTACACTGGGTTATTCTGGGGTTCTTTATTCCATCTGATCTTTGCTGCTTATTCCCATTCATCCATGGACAGGTACAAGCAGAACCCCAAGTTGGTTGCCACTCGTTCCTCTTCTGCCTGCTGGGGAGAAAAGGCACAAGTGGGGGAAGCACAGTAAGGGGGTGATGCTTCCCCGCCTTCCTGCTCATGGGGGTGGAAGAGTGAAGCAGGGATGGGGATGGGGACCAGTTGGCATGTGTTAATTATGACAGTGGTTTGAACATCAAAGGATGGAGAAACAAGAAGCAAAGATGTGAGCCGAGAGAAAAAGAGAAAGAGGAAAGAATAGGTGTGATGTTACAAGAGGAGGTGTTTGCTAGATCTGAGGGCTTAAATTCCATGAGGTAATTATAGAAGTATAAACAATAAATCAGTCTTTATCTGGCAAACCTTTGACCGTAAGAAAAAGGAAGATACATCAATGGGATTATAGGATCTAGCTCTGTAGGATATAGAGTATAGCTGTAACAGTTTTGGGACCTAAGTTTCTCTTTGAACAGCTTTATAGCAAGGCATGCATCAAAACTATTACTGAGAACGTGCTGCGGGTTTCTTGCATCTTCCACTGAACGGAAAAGCTGTTACTGATTACTGGATAAGTTGGTTGTATTTCAAGGCTGGGCTCATGTGGCAGTTTTCTTTTTAGCTCTGAAGCCAACTAACAGTGTGATAACCTCATTCTTTCCCTCCAGGGAAGACCTCCAAGAGTCCACTCCTAGACTCCAAGACTGGTTTATGCAGACAGAGCACTGACATGTGGAGGAAGTCTCTTCTGCCCTTTTCCCCATCCCAATCCCCTTTTCCTCCATTTCTGCAGCAGCAGAATAAAAGCCAGACTCCCTCTTCCCTTTATGCTTACAGTGATCTTTGTATCACCATTGTCTGATTAACAAAATGATTTGTAAAGACTTTGTTTTACTTTTGATCTTGCAAAACAAGGGTAGTTTTAAACAAAGCCAGATACTTTAAAGATCACCACATGGTTTTAATAGTATTTTCTACTTTGTGTCATAACTTGAATGAACAAGATATGAACAGTATTCCTATTGTCACCACTTTTCACTGTGTTATCGCATTTGCTAATATTTCCTAGTTAAAAAAAAATACTGGCAACTATTAGGAAGCTGGTGTAATTGAGTATCTTCTGCTAGCTCCATCATTACAGCCTGTTCCAAAGCCTACAGAAGCTGCTAGAAACTCACTCTCTGACTTCAATCAGTGTTGGATATAAAGCAGAAAAAGGGAGTTCTCCCACCTTTCAGATCCCATTCCTCTGCTCCTTTCAGCTATGCTCTCACCACGTTGCAGAGCACAGTGTGGTTTGGATGCTGAGCACACATATGTGAACAGGATGGATTTATGGGTGTATTTTTGCTGACAAACTGAAATTATGAGAGGAAGAGAGGGGAAGTACTTTGTCTGAGATTTTAAGTTCCATTTTTTAATTGATCTTGATCTTGTAAACAGAGTGCTTGAGAAATGAAATAAAAATAAAGGTGTTTCAATTTCTCTGCAGTTGAAAAATACACAGAATTAAAACTGAGGGGAGGAGGGGGGAAAGGATGAAGCCACGGATACTTCAGTTTCCCTTTATCCCCTTTAGTGTTATGGTCTTTTGCTTTCATAACTGGGTAGAGGCTGAACCAGTGCACAGATCACTTTTCCACTTCACAGTCACACAGCTTCATTCTGCCCTGATAGCTAATCTCATTTATGTCCTTTCCAGAAGATAGCCTGCCCTTGGTGGCAATTACAGCTGGTTAATTCTGGCACAATGTGATTAAAAGCAGACTGATATAAATCACTGAACAGTCTAGCTTATGAAAATGCAAGTTGAGGTAGCACCCCAACCACAGTACTATCATGAGAGAAGCTGAGAGCCAGATGTTGGTCTAATGATAGAAATAATCTAATAAGGGACTTCATGTATCCTCTGGAGCTTGAAAGCCCTGCCTAATGTTTATTGTTAGCCAGATATCTCCATGAGGCAGCATATATTGAACATTTAGAGGTTCACAAGTTGGTTTAATAGGTTGTCTTGGTTTATAGCAAAATACCCTAGAAGAAAGTTTGGAAGCAAGATATTCTGGAGCCTGGTAAGGGACAGCCTAAATAGGCAATATCCTAGGAAGGATGGTCTGAGTAACTAAGGTATCCATAGGAACTCTGAATCTTACCTTATAATAAAGTCTAAAGTAGCCTGTGTGAATAGCTGGTGTCATACATGGACATGAACAAGTGAGGAGTGTCTCTGAAATGATGGCAGATGGATGCATATGTGGAAACCTAGTGTAAGTAAAACTAATTAGAGTCTTCATGCATCTCCTTGTATTTGAAAAAGAAACAGGGACCGTAAGATAAAGGAGGGGGGGACGGGGGGGAGAGTTGTTAGCTGGTATGTAATAGAATAGATTCTTTTTAAGTTACACGTGAGTGCCATTATTACAAGCTTACTTTGGGCTCTGTGTGGCTTAAAATGTGAGGCTGTCCTGGCTAGTGTGCACCTACAGGTAAACTCTGCTGGCAGAGCATGCACACGCTGGCTCCTGAGCCAAACTGCTGCTTGCCATCTACACTCAGCATGCTGTCACCTCCTGTGAGATGTCCTACCTGATACAGGAGTGACATGAAGTGCAGCTAGGGAGAGATGAAGCTCTGGTCCACAATGTGCACTATAGCAGATGCCCGTATGATGCTGCTATAGATTATCATAGCAGATTAGCCACTGTTTTATGCAGAAAGAAAATGACAGAAGTATGACAATGGCAGAAAAGCTGCTAAATTACCTGTTGATTTGGTTGAATGAGACAAGCTTGTAAAGGCAGTCATGTGCTTCTATTAAATGGACAGCATAAAGGCACGAGGCTCAGAGAATTTGTGCCCAAAAAGGATTGTTTTTTCCTTGGGACAAGCTCTCCAGCTCCATTAGAGTTTCTTTTCACTTTGTATATGCAGACTAATGTTTGGAAATATTTTTAACAGAAAAGGAGAGGGAACAGTTTCTCTACTTTGCTTGTGACCTGGGCCAGAACAGTCACTAAGAAACCAACAGTGCCCTGATCAGAGAGAATTTGATTATGGGGAGCATTTTCATCTCTTTATGCACTAAAATCTGCAAGCCACACATTCAGAAGTGATGGCTTGAATATGAAGAAATTCATTAATGGAAAGAGGAAAAGAAGGAGGGAAGAAAAGAGAAAGGAAGCAGGAGCTGATGAGAACCTCGGTGAGTTACACTGAAGTGTCTCTACCTGAAGATTCAGTCAGTCTTTGCACTGCATGACATGGCTTTTCTTCATCAGTAGAGTAAAATTTTCCTGAACCCCCTTTTTCTTTTCCTGCCAAAAAAGTATGTTCTGGGGAATCTGTGCTGGCTCCATTACATTGGTTTTACTGCAAAAAAAGATGGCAGTTTGTGTTAAGGAGGAAGGTTGAGGGATAGTTAATTGAAGATAAAACAACTTGGCATTTTTTTACCTTAAAATAAGGTTTCATTTTCTTTTTTCTGTTTTTTTATTTTCATTTTTAATAAACCTTTAAAAAACGACAGGAAAATTATTTTTCCCAGTCAACAAAAAAAAAGCCCTTCAGTTTTTGGCATAACTTTTCCCAATTAGGTCATGCTTTTCTTTATCCATGCTAAATATGTTTAAGTAAGGAATTATCCTCGGACCTGCTCCTGTTCAGCAGGTGACTCAAAGCAGAGCCTCATTTGCTCCTTAGAGCAACCTTGAGTTGTGTTGTACTACACACCATGAACCATTTAAAACCCAACACACATCTGTAGAGTCAAGGTTTTACGAAGTCTGGACTCTTTCTTTCTTTGACAAATAGCATACAGTGCCAAGACTTGCCAGATTCTTTCTGTGCAAAACAAAGGTTTAGAATTAACACTGAACATGTTTAATGCCAAAAGAAAAGCTGATGTGATCTTCTGGTGGAAGATGCATTACAGTAGCTCTGGATTATATTCATCACCTTCACAGACAACGAATTTTCCATGCACCTTCTGCTGTTAAAATTGCCATTAAAAGAAGCAAATAGACTATCAAATTATTGAGGTATTGTGGCAACCTTGTTCAAGCAAAACAAGAAATTTCACACAATTTCAGGAGCAGTTCGCTCGGCTGAGACATGCAAAAACAGAATGAGAAAGGTAAGACTAGAGATGGGCTATTCTCAAATCTAGAATATCTAATCAGTAAATTAATGTATAATGCTGTTGAATTTGTCTTCATTCCACAGTTATCAGTGAAAGGACTGCAAACTCCCCGACACTCTGCAGCAAGGCTTGTGGCCGGTATAACACTGTGGATGCAATGTAGGACATTTCCAACAGCGCCAGCCACATGTGATGCATCCATTCAATACAAGCACTAGCAGGACAGTAAAATAGCTGCTAGATAATGCCAGTTGCTTTTGCCCCTTAAAAGCTTGCCAGAGCCATGAAAAGCTACTCTGCTTGCCTGGATGTTGTCGCTTCAGAAAAAGCATGCATCTGAAATCCCACATATGTGATAATGATTTTGAAAAGGCAGCAATCACTGCAACCAAGGCATTTGCATCTGTTAAAAGCACAGCTTGCTCTTTCACTTGTGTCAAAGCTGTTGGCACAGAATTCAAAGCACTGGATTGGGAACTTTGTCAGGAAGCAAGTGCAGCATAAAGCTATAGTATCTGTCTTAGCTTTTGTTATCTGGAAAATTCCAAGTGCTTTGGATACCATAAGGTGCCACATAACTATGGAAGCTGTTGGGCCATATGCTTACATCTATAATGTGTGCTTACCCTCATCTTTAGCTAAATGTTTTGCTTTAGCAGCTGTGGCAACAGTAGTGAGCTTGAACAATTCCCACATAACTAAAACACAGCTGAAGGCACTGGGTTCTCTGCTGAGGGGACCAAGGGCACGAGTACTCAAAGCAACTTAAACACCTACTGCTAGACGTATGCTTGTTTGAGTGGCAGGGACTGTGTTGCAAAGATTCCTGTCCTAACACTCACCAAGTGTGTTGTGGAGTCAGGCACAGTTGCTGATACTGTTGGAGATGCATATTGCCAAGTCAGCTCAGCATGGCACTGAAGCAGCAATATTGCTTCTGGTTCTGATGCTAACTCATGTGGGTCACCAGGAACATCTTTGCACTGCCCTTGAGGGAGAGTTGGCTTGTGTTTCTCTGCACCTGTGGTGTGGATTGTCCCTATATTCTCCTGAAAGCTCCCTTTTTGCCTTTTCAGACACTGAATGCAGATGAACTGTGAGATTATGGGAGTAGTTAGAAAGGAAATGAAAGCAGAGCTAGGAGGTGGCTATGGGGATGCAGGAAATCCAGTCCACTTTTTCTTAAAGGACAAGTAAAATCTCTCCATACCAGAATGCTTGAGGTTTATTTTATATGCTGCTTACTGTGCTCCATGTAATAAAGAAAGAAAATCCAGACCTTACAAAGGGCCAAATCCTACATTCATCACTTTCCCACATCTCCTGTTTAGTCTGACTAATCGTTAGGTTCTCCCCTGACAAAGACAAAATCTATGTGTTCCAATCTTTCTACATGGAAAAACAAAGCCTTTCATCAAAATAAACCTCCCTCATCCAGTAGCTGAGGCATGTTGAGCATAAAGGGCCTGCCCACCCTTTTACTTATGTTCCTGTAGCAAGGATGGCATGCGGTGGCAGTAAGATTCATGAGGATTTTCACTGTACAACTGAGACTGTTTTGTCCTCTCCATTGGTTTGGATTTGTTCATTCTTCCTAGGAAGCAATTACTGCTTCATTTTTCATTTTCTACTGGAAATGCTTAGGGTATCTGGGAGTTCGGAGCTGAATCAAAGGTAAAAGCTTTTTATACCTAGTGGTGTCATCTTTCTGCTCTAATACTGGCTGCAGGCTGACTATTGCCTTTGGTAGTATAGAGGAGTCCAGTATAGAAGTTACTGGCACTTGTGTGACCCAGGGGACTATTCAGCTGCAGAAGTCTGCAGGATGCAAGGCAGCGATTACCAGTTCTCCTTCCCCACCTGAAATGTTTCATAGCACATTTGGAATACAAGTGTGTGCTTGTAACGTTTGACCTTTAACAAATGAACTAGATGAGAGGAATCTGTTCAGACATTTTTTACCGTAGCAGCACTAGTACTGCTTCATTATTAATCTCCCTCTAGATGTAGCACTTGTTGCTCCCTTCCCAGGTGAGACAGTGGCCCTGCACATGGTGGGATAGGAAGAGAATGGTGCACAGCTCCATCTGCTTTCCATAGTGCTAAGAGCTGGTGTGAGTATTCATGAGAATGAGAAAAAGCATTTTACTTTTCCTCCAGTATTACCTGAGACAAGCCTGGACTAGCCACTGAGATCCAGGTTAGAGCTGTGAACCTTGAGGAGAGGAAAGCAGATCCCTTCAGTCTGGAATAAAACATCTAAGTTCCTGAATGAGTCTAGTTTAGACAAGCCACCCGTATACATGTGGTTACTTCAGATGCTGTTATCTTCTATAAACAGCTTAGAAGGGATCCTGTTCCATTAAGGGGGCTGACTCATGTGTATCTTTCCTTAGATGCCAATTTCTCCTTGGGATTTCCATATGATTGTTTTAGAAACTATGTCAGTTTAACTTAATTGCTTACATCACAAATATAATGGTTTCTACTGCACTACACAGGAAGACATCTTACACAGAAACAGAAAACCTGAAAAAGTATATTTTAATACACTGGTGTGTGAAAAAAAGAAAAAAATAAAGAAAAATAACAAACCACTAACTCTGTCTAAAAGCAATTCACAGCAGTAATGCGATTTCATTGTTTTCCAATGATTTGGAGGTTAAATTGGGATCTTGGCAATCTGATAACTTGAGCAAATAACTTTAAACTAGTCTTAGCTTCCCCCCTTCTTTAAATAAAGTTCAACTTGTAATATGGAATGTGATTTGTTTTGACTGTTAAACCATTCCAAACTCAAAACCCACTTATCATAAATGTGTTGAAAGAAGAATATATTTCAATAGTGCGGCAGACTCTTTGAGTACAGTAGAGCAGCAGTCTTCAATCAACTAGACTTTCTTTCCAGAAACAGAAAATGAAAGCATAAGTGCCATACACATTTTTAAATGATTTATCTAAATTCAAAGAACTAACTTTTTTGTGACTGATTATAACTGCATATATGAATGGCTATGGCTAACAGGTTTCTTTTGCTTTTCAAAATGATATATAACAATGTTCCATGCAGAGACCTTCTATTTACACATCTGTTCAGCACCTGCCTGTAATTACTCAGTTAGTTTTTATTATTGGGCTTGTCACCATATTAATGTAGCTGTACATTCAAATTGATTGTAATTGCAAATTTCCTGAAAAAGCTTGGTTTCTGCAAGTATTTAATTAAACTGATATCCTAAATTAAAATAATTATGTAACTGTACTCCACTACAAGAACACATCCATGTCTCTCTCAACATGCAAAATGGATATTTCACATAATTCATACAATATGTGGATTAATATTGTACAATTAAAGGTCAGCTTCCACTAGAAAAGGAGGGCTAATTAACTTCAGTGTTTAGAAACCTGACATATTTCAATTAAGCAAGCAATTTGTCACAAACTTCATGAATCAAGTTATGAAAGAGTAAGTTAGCAATGGTTTTAATAAATAGAGATGAGGAAAAGTAAGCCTATCCCTTCCTGTGGCATAATTTTGCCTGAGTAAATGTTTTATATAGAAAGCCTTCCATTTCTAGGTAATGAGGTCATATCTAGTATGTCACAGTAACTACCAATGTTTATTTTCACCTAATGGCTCTTTGGAGGTCTGTGACACAGTTGGTAACCTCTGATGAGCAGTTCTCTCTGGTACACAGAAAAAACCTAACATGACACTGCCCTTGAAGCCTCTTTGTTCTTAGGATAAACCAGGAGAGGAACCGGTCCCAGGCCAAGGACCACAACAGCCCCATTCCTACCAGTAGGTTGTTAGATGCTGGAGCACACACTGAGCTCACCTTCCACAGTGAGACTGATCCTGGTGATATAGCTACAGACACCAGTGACCTTAAAGCTGAGCTTCTGCACCACTGGGAGACCACTGAGGCAGAGCTGTGGTGGATTGGCGTAATGGCACCAAATTACCCATCAAGAATGAATTTCCTGTCATGGGAGAACAGAGACATTCCAAGAGGAAATCTTCTTGTTTGATGTTGAAAATGCATCCAAAAATTCTACAGAAATTCACCTGGGGGACAGTCCAGTATTGTCAGTGTAAAAGTTTACGGAGCTATTGTCCAAAACATGCTGTCCAGAAACCCAAAACTGCCTTTGCTTCTTCACAGGCCTTCTGTGGAGTTGTGTGAGCCCATGGAGGCTGGTAGACCCTGGGAGGGAAAAGGAAGATAGGTGAACTGATTGAAAAATGGTCAGGTTTTGGTCAGACGCCTGCTGGATCTCTTTCAATAGACTCATCAAATTCACAGCTTTCCTACAGAACACTTAATTTCCATGAGTGAGCCTTTTCTGTTGGAAAACATCCAAAATGTTTGCTCTGACACTGCTCATGCTTATCTTGAAGTAAAGTGCAGGATCTGTATTCCACAATGACTGAGGTGATCTATTCAGAAACACTAATGCCAATGAATATATATCCACTGAACAGAAAAGTTATGATCTGGATCTTGAGCTCTCATAATTCAAAGAAAATGTGAAACAGGCTTTTGGTTTGATCCACTGTGGCTATAAGAACTGAGTATGAAATACGGCTTCATGCTCTGCTCCAAACCATTCAATGTCCAGTGGTTGCTCTTAGGATTTGATTTGAACTCTTACCTACAATTTTGTCAGTAATAACTGTGTTCTTTTGTGTGTGTGTGTGTGAGAGAGAGAGGTTGGGATATATGGCAAATAGGTAATCATGTTCCCTATGCGGTATACATCCTGAAACGCAACTGTGATCTCAGTCCCACTTTCTGAGGACACTACTGATACCACAGTCAGCTGTTATTTAAATGATCGTTGTTCAATCTGAAAGGAAATGGTTGCAGAAATTTCTGGTTTCTGCCATTGCTTGCTTCAGTTCAGTGTGTCATCCATAGAAAAGCTTCACTGAAACTGGAGGACATCCATATATGAAGATAAGTCCATGACCAAAGTGTCCAAGTATGTAACAAAAGTACTACTGATGAGTATGTAAAATGACAGCGAGGGAAGGGAGAAAGGGAAAAGTGAGAAGAAGGCTGGTTTTCCAGCATAGAATATCATCTTCTTTCCCTCCCTCATCAGCACTCCTCAGTATTTCTCTATATGCAACATCAAGTTGAAAACAAGAAGAAAAAAGACATTGCTTTGCTTTGTCTTGTGGTTGTCTTCCCTAACTCTTACATTCTTCACACAAGTATGAGTTTGAACATTGTTTGGGGATCCCAATCCTACAACAAGATCCTAAGGCCCCAAAAGGATACTGTATCTCCAGCTTCTCCAGCTTTCCTTACTTACCTCTCTGAATGTACACTTTTCCATTTCTCATCAGGGTTCCTGTTGGGTAAATCCTGCCCTGCTGAGGAAAAACAAAGAAAAAGCTGTAATTTACTTTTCATGCAAAACTACTTTCTGGTGAATGTTCTCAACATGTTTTGTTCTCAACATGTTTTGCTATGAAATTGCCAACTTGAATTAGAAAGTGACTTTTTCTGTGTTTGTCTGGGAGTCGCATCTTAAACACTAGTGCCCTGAAATGAAATTAAATAGGAATTGTTGCATGTTCAGGGATGATATTTGTTCTGGCATTCTCTGTTGTCCGCGTATTCACACTAGGCTAATTTTTCCTATTTCTGCATTGCCATAATGTTGGCAGGTACAGCAAAATAAACAGTAGCATAGTTAATCAATCCAATCTTGTTGGAAAGAGACTGAAGGGAGGCCTTTGCTGTTGTGGAAACCTAACAATGACAGAAAACCCTGTGTCTCTCTGCCAATAAGAATTGGTTAGAAATCGAGTGAACTGGGAAATAATAGCTATAAATATGCTTATGAATTACTGGCTTGCTCCCACAAAGCATTTTTATTAACATCCAAAATTAAAAAGTGATCAAAGTTCAAGCACAAGATTAAAATGAAGCATGAGATTAAATGCATACTCTCTTTGGGAGACATTAATAAAAGCCTGCTTTTTCACTATTATGCCTGCTACACTGCCAGGGGAGATATGCTCAGAACCAAGGGGACAGAGGACTTTTTGTAAGGCAAGAGGTTTACTTGACCTTTATCTTCAGTAAAGATCATAGAGATATAAGATGGTTCCCTTCTGCAGATGGAAATAATGGATCTGCTTCTTATCTGCCATTCCAAGTTCATGCAATTGAGGACTATAGATCATTTCTCTTACAGCTTTTTCCTTCCACTCAGTGCTGCCAGAAAAGTGTGATAACTCATTGTAACCTATACTTCAGGCAGCTATCAGATCAACCAAACACTGATCAGGTGATTACAAATACTGGAAAGTAATGCGATGTCTTGCAGAATGTATATCTCTGCATCTCTTGGAAGTAAATATTTGTATGAGTAGAAGTGAACTTGGAGAACACCATGGCTGCAACCATGGCTTGGTCTCTCTTTCTCATGATCCCACATCATCTGGATCCCATTCAAGGACTTTTGAGTAGTGTGGAATTGTATGAGTTTGCATTTCTATATGGTAAACTTATTCTCTAAGGTATAAGAGGTAGGGGATGATCCTGAAAGAACTTGGAAAGTTCTCTGCATCTGAGACAAGCTCATACAGTACTTCTATATTATCGAACATGAAACCACTTCACCCAAAGGAGCTATCATCCCCATAGAGGAGCCTGTAGAGCAGAAAGTTTTATCCTACTGCCCAACTCATCTCTGCAGCCCCAGCCACATTTCTTCTTGCTCTGAACATCTACCCCAGGCTTAGCTGGGGAGAGATGCTGCTGAGGAGCAGGGCTGTGACTAGCTCCCTTTCTCCCTCATCTAGGCTGTGGAAAAAGAGAAAGAAGTGGACACAGTTCTGAGGCTTTTCACCTCCCCTCTTTCTTCCTTGTCCAGGTGTTACAGACAGGGAGGTGGGGAGGGAAATGCCGGGATGTTCACTCGTAGCCAGTAAAAAGTTCTCTGGGTAGGATTTCCATTGCAGGAAGCTGCTGTTGGAAGCTGAGGGAATGGAAAGGGCCCAGTAAGAGGCAGGTGCAGAGGGGTGTGTAAGAGGCAGGTACACAGGGGTGTGTAAGATGCAGGTATGCAGCCAGGAGTCCCCTCCCTGTAACCCATTCTCAGCACATGCCTATCAGGGTTGCACTGAAAATGAGTTTAAAGTGCTACCCCATACTGCCCTGTCCTGTTCAGTCTTGTGAAAGTGGCATTTTGCCAGTTCCCCATAGCTTCAGGCAGAAACAGTGTGTGCCTTGTCCCTTTAGGATGACAGTCAAACATGGCCCTGGATTGGGCTGCAGCAAGCAGTGTCTCCTTCCACCACTTAATCCATAAAAATCTATTGTTACTAATTAGAAAAATGCATATTTTTAAAGATCCACTTATATTCCACATCTCTGATAGAAACAGCATCTCTTGCAGATGTCTCGTGCGTTTTCCATTTGGACATGGTCCCTGGTTTGTCTAGCTATGGTAAGAACACTAAATGCATTAAGGGCCCACCCATGTTGAGTAGCATGACCCTGCTTAGTCCAAAACCAGGTCCATGGAGCACAGGTAATATAATATAATACTGCCTCCACTCTTTCCTAACACTGTGACCAGCTGGAAACCAACCTGACCACAGTGCTAGAAGAGCCACGTCAGAGCTTCCCCAGTCAGCTGGGGTGACCGTGGTGCCAGGACATCACTTTGGCTTGCAAGGCTGTGTTCACCAGCTTAGAGGGCACTGCTACTTCTGCCAGCTGTTGCCGGGGGGCAATGATGCTGATTTAGTGCCCCTTTGTGTCCTTCTCCTGGTGCTGAGAATATGGCACTACTTTTTAAATGGCATGATGCGATGTATTAAAAGCCAAGGGGAAATTTGGGTGTCCATATTGCTCTTTGATAAATAGCTATCTTTTTAATATAAGAACTTGTCAGCACACTATGATTCCATGAGTGTTTGAGTCTGTGTTTGTGTGTGTTGGATTGAAAATATAGCCCTTTTGGCATGAAAGGTGGGAGGATGTGGAAATAGGTATCTCTGTGACTTCTTGGTCATTCTTGGCAAGAAACCTTTCCCAATTCTGTCCTTTAACTGTAATTGAAATCCAGTGAGAGCCTAATTAAAATTAATGTAGAAATAAAATCTTGGGGGAAAGCAGGGCAGTATGAAAAATAGAAATGCTAATACTAGAAAATATTAGATGTCCATGGATTCACTTACAATGCATTTTTTCCAAATTAACATATCAAAATATTGCTCTTTCGGAACTTGCAAAATTCTTCAGTGTCTAACACATTACAAAGATTGTGATACTGTAATAAAATAATGAGTTTTACTTGACTTTTACCTCCCTGTAGTGCTGGAAGCAGTAACAAATACGTAGTCAGCTTTCCCCTATTCATCTTTTATCCCAACAGTCTCTGAAACAAGAGCCTTCGGGCCAATGTTGAGAGGAAGTGATGGTACAGCACAGGTCCTAAATGCTTTGGTATCCTCTGAAATCCCTTTCCGCAGCTGTCCCACTTTGTGTGTTCATGCAGTGTTGTGTGGAATGGGCAGCAGAAGCTCAGAGGGCTTTTTCCTTGAGGCTGTGGGAGGTATCATGCTCTGTGATAAATCTGCTTAAAAAGCGATTGTGCAATACGGCCTTAGTTGTGTTTTAATTCCACCCTGAGTAATGACACTATTAAGGGGAGAAGAAAAGAAAAATAGAAGCTAAAAAGGCTTCAAACTCTGCTATGCACTCGTCATAAATGTATCACTATTGAACAAGGTAAATTAGAGTGCCTTAACCATGTTTTTCTATGGCTTAGCTTATGCCTTCTTGGTTTTTGCAATGTTTGTTTTGAGGATGACTGCACCCCTTGACACCTTTGTGCCCTTGAGTATTGATACATAAGCCGTAGGAAAAGTGTTCAGATCAGAGTACCTTGCGAGATTGCCTGTCAGGGAGGATTTTAAGCCAAAAGTTCACAGCAACTTTGTTGCTTCATACAGGTCTATAATCGTTACAGAAATAGACGCTTAATGAATGAAAGCTTTACAATCCATGGCCAAGTAAGCAATGAACTGTCAGTAAATTATCCCTAGCAGATGGAGAGAGAATAGATCCTGCTGTGTTACTGCAAGGGTGCATTAAAGATGCCAAAGAGAATGTAAGAAGCTAGTATATTCCCAATATATCTCGAGTCCAACTTAACAACTAGTGATATCACTTTTTATTGCACTTTTGAGTAATTTGGGGGGTCTGGTGCCACCATGCACTCCTATATGTTACAGGTGCAACTCAGACCATGGGTGGCTGGCATGGCACACCATTACCCTTGCTGGGGCTGTGCTGCTCCCTAGATTCCACCACAGGTAGACTTTTTGTCTCTGCATGACAAGCTGAGGACACAGTTGTGAAGAGTGCAATAGAAAACTCGTGCTTCCTGCCTGTAAACTTCAGCTATCGATTGCAATAAGAATGTAAAAGCGTCTTATTTTGCATGATGAAATGAAGATTTGCACTAGGTCAAATTCTTTGCTGAGATCTTGTGATTTCATGTAACTAACCATGGTTTTGAAGCTAAATGTAAGTTTTGAAGCACCTGTAAATTACTTAGAGACACTACCACGTTTGCATGAAGCGATGTCTTGAGAAACAAGCTATTAGCTACGTTTATGAACTTTGGTTCTGTTGAATGCCAAATTATTTTGATCTTTTAAGTCACTGAGGCATAGACAGATACTGGAATGGGTTATTTATGTATTTCTTAATCCAGAGAGATTTCAGAGATCTATCAAGGAACTGGTTACAGTTTTTGAAGATGAATCATGTGCAAATAAAAAAACAGATAAGACAGGCAGCTACTCTATGCCTGGTGCCAGCAAAGATGCCTCTCATGTCCCAACCAGCATGTCCCACACTTAAACCTGATGAGTGTCTTTACAGGTGAGAAAGGATTGTGGTCATTCTGGGCCAGACTGCACAGCTCCATCAACCCAGGGGTCTGGGTCATCATGCGCTTCATGTAGGTGCAGGCCTGCTGCCAGCGTATAGGGATGTCTTTTTAACAGGTACCAGATGCCTCTTGTCTGGAGATAGAATTCACCTAGAAGACAAGGTTTATTTACCACTCATGCCCTTGAAGTATGTGTGCATGGAACTTTGAGAAAGACTTATAACCTAAGAACTGGCTAAAAGCAGCTAGTCAGTTGGAAAGACAGCTTGGAACTAAATATGTATCATTAACCTTTGATTACTGTTAGCCTGGTGCGATGCAAATTTGTGTGAGGCTGATGCAAGATAAAAGAATCCTCCAGTGCTAACTATTTCCAGAACCCCAGCAAAAGGAGCTTTGCTACTGTTGTGTATCTGTACAAGAAGTATTCCTAACATGGCTTGCACTGCAGCCCACAGGACTTGCTAGCACTTTGAAACATTATTTAGATGAGAAATGCCAGACCTGGCAATGCAGTGATATAATACACTAATAAAGCAAATTCTGTGCAATGTTCAATAGGAAAGATTTTTTTATTTTATGAAGAATTTTTATTTAATGTATTTTTTTCTTAAAAGCAGCAACACTATATCACCCATAATAAATCATTCTTGGCACTCGTTAATGACTTTGTTATCCATTTCCACCCTCTCTGTTTCTAAGTTATGGAAACACGTTTTGGAGTTCAGTGGGAGGCAGCTGAATGCTCCAGCCTTCTGCTGTGAATCCAGAGGATTTTGTTAAACCTCTTGCACCATTTCCAGAAACGCTAGAAGTACTTTCATGGCAATGGACTACAAGGGGCTGTCTTTTTCTATAAAACTCTAAACATACACATTTTCCTTCCTGATTTTCTCTGCATGTGTCAAAGTTAGGCAGGAATTCTACAGCACTTAGTACTTGCTGATGTAGACATGACTGCCAAATGAATGGTTTATACTGGAATATCTTGTTATTTATATAAGTATGCCGCAGTATGGACATTTAATTTAGTTCTCATTCCAAACCCATGACAAGTCACTTTGACACCTCTAAGAAATGTTTCACATATGGCAAGATGCAGCATTCAAAACTGTAAAAGGAAAAAAAAAAAAGATTATTCAAATTAAAATATAGATTTTTAAACAATCAAAGGAAATACTTCAAGTCTGTGATAATAAATCTCAGCCATTTACTGTTTAATAACTTTAATGATGAATTAACATTTCTGGTGACCAAGGATGGTACAGTAGTTTTGGGGGCTGGCTCTTTTCACTTTCAAAAGACCCAGGGCAAAATTCTTTCATGTGTTAATGGAAATGTCTTTTTGGATATGAGGAGAGAAAGCATCCGTGGGAGGTTTTGATATGTTGTGGTGCTGCTGCAGATCTGAGTACGAGGGAGCCCAGGCACTAAGCCCAGGCACTGAGACAGCCAGGTAGGGATTTGGTACTGCACCTGCACACCCTATGCCTGTCTCTTACTGCCTCCTAGCCTTTCCCTTTATGAATAGAATAGTCATGTTTATCCCCCACTAGACCATTTTAGCTAAAATATATCTCTGCTATAAAACTAAATCAAACTACTTGTGTAATGGAGCTGACTGGAAAATAGCAGCAAAGCTTGATTTACAGTGTAGGCAAGGTGTGGAAGTGTTTGGTTTCAAAGCTGACAATTTATACAGACTGCTTTCTCTACGAAGTGTAAGTTTGAGACGTGAAGTCTGGCTTTGAACAGTAACTGTCGGGGTACTACAAAGATTTGGGGTGCTCCTACTCAGCACAGTGAGTGGCCTATTTGCCAGGACCGCTCACAGCAAGAAGCATACACTTGTGCTCCAGTATACAAATGACCATGAGGGCTAATAAGGTTAAATAAGACTAGTAGCTCTGGGTTTCTACCGAGTGAAAGCTTGCTGTGAACCCTTTTCATGCCTGCTTGATTCGTTAGCTTCAAGAGAACTAACGTATGAGGTTTGAAAGTAAGTATGGCCTCAGCAGGCAACTGAAGCACATAATGACCTGTTGTGCTCTTTGACCATGATACTGCACCAAAGCAGGGATGTTTTGCTACCTAGGTGGCAGCAAGCAGGCAAGCACATACAGGGAAAGACTTCAGTTACAGCCAGATGGTTCTCCAAAAGCACCCTGCTTTGGGGCTTCCTCACAATGGCAAGTGCCTTTCAGCATTTGCCACTGACGTGACAATTCACAGAGGTGCCTGAGTTGTGTATTTCTTCTATGGCCTGCTCTTTCTCTGCAGGTTGGAAGCTGGCTCCACAGTTACCTTGGTTCTGTACATGTATGTAAATAAATACATAGGGAGAAGTAGATGGATATCATATAGGTATCAATTACAAAGCAGAAGTATTTTCTGTCTAGAAATGCTTAGTGTATAATAAATAAGACAGCAAGAAATTACCACTAAGATGGAGACTTGAAAGACACAAAACACAAGGTGCTTAGAGTGCGTTTTGCTTACATTTTTTATAAAATGGATCTTTGCCGAACTCTTTTGAAGAGCAAGGGCTTTCAGCCAACCTGAATAACAACATTACCCAGTGTTACCAAAATAAAGATGAAATACGGTCAGTTGTAACTTCTGAAGCTTTTCATAATCCATTCTTCTTCTTTTTTTATGCTCATCTTGATCTGTCCTAACTCTCTCTCCAGCCTGATCCTTGCACCTCCCTTACCGTCACGAGCTGCTCTCTTCACCTAAGTAAGTGAAAGAATAAGATTATCTTTCAAGAGTATCTAAGAGAGAGATGGGGAAAGACAACACCTGCACAGTTTTCCTAGGGCATTTCATGTTTTCCCCTTTAGAACATATTCTATGTCCTTTGGAGGGGTGGGTGCACTCCCTCCCCATCCCAAGCCCTTCCCTTTGGAGAAGCAGCCACCAGCTTGGCCAACTGGGAAGGCTCCTGCAGTGCATCAGGCAACTTTGCAGCCGTGAGACCTAATTGAAGTACACATGAGCCTTTCTACAAAGGCCAGTAGGGTTGCCTAGCCCAGGCCCCATATTTTAGGTCAATCTAGTATCTGTAAAGAGGGGAGCTGCGTCTTTTCCAGGGAGGTTCACGTGCATCCTGAGCCAGTCAGTTTGTTATAAGGCTGATATTGTAGTGGAGTCCATGAATATTTGTGCTAAATGGAAAATGAAAGGGGACTACCCCACATTTAATGAAACAAAACTCAAGTGAGTCAGTCTTTAAATCTTTCGCCAGATAATTTCTCTCTCATAATGTACTCTTTCTATCCACTAATTTGACAGTGTGTTCTTTTAAATGTAGGTATCTGATCGATGTCCCTGGGTAAGTTCATCTGGCTGATGAAACAGAACAGCAATATCTAACGACAACGTCTGGCACAGGTACAAACACAATCAGTCTCTCCCATTTATCTTAAGATTGCATGCAAAGTACTCTGAAATAAAAACACACTACATCTCTCCTATTTTTTGATGTTGAAAGATTTAAAAAGTGTAATCCACATTAAGCTTCTACATTTCACCAGCCAAGACTGACTGAAAAAGTGTGTACTTTTAGACGGTAACTGCACTATTCATTGTTGCTGCTAACTCTGTGCAACTGTGTGGGGCTTTGTTTTGGTTTTCTTACTTTTCCTTATGGAATTCCTGAAAGTGCTTTGCCAAATCATATGTAATGTTTAATTCATATAACTTCCCTTTTCTTCTGTTTCTGAAGAGAAGCCATTAAGTTAAAGCTTGAAATGGAATCTCATACATCCACCTTGAATGCTGAAGAATAAACCACAAAACAGAGATCTGCGCAAAGTTTAAACTGCATTTGAGAAATGTTTGGGTTATTCTTAATGTTTCTAAATCAGGCACAGTGTTTCTAGTATTTTCAACTGGATGTATGTTCTGGTTTTAGAGAGCACTTAACAGTTAATGATACATGGTTTAGGTATTTAGTCAATCACAAACAATTATGTATTTAAATCTTTGAACTTCGTTCCCATTAATTCCACTGAATGTGTAACATCAGTAGTGATTTCTATGCCTGGAAAAGTTCTACTCAGCAAGGTTTTGAACTGTCTTATTGCAAAAAGCAACTTCAGAATACAGAGTATGCATTGATATTTTTATCTGGTTATTCTATTTTCAACACTAAAACTTCTAGCATTTTCTGAAGCAGGTTGTTTAATCTCTAATCTCCACTGTCCAACAGCTACATCATTTACTTCCCATCTATCTGCCATGGTCCCTCTTCCTACTGCCCAGCTAAGAGGAAAAATTTCTGGTGAACTTCTTCATATAACTTTAGAATCAGTCAAGAGTGGAGGAGAGGTAAATATAGCCATACCTTTGTTTATAAGTTTATATCAGCAGAGGCTTTGATGCTATCAAGGAGAGTGTAACTTACACAGAACAGAGTTTTTTCTTGCTCTGGTATATCAGAGAGAACAAGATTGCAGTCCCGTGTAAATGTGCAAGGGAATGCAGAAACACTGAATTAGACACATGTTCCGCTTTCTTCATGTGCTGAATCACCCTTGTCAGGAGCTTCTTTAGAGATCTAATAGGGCAATCTGTCATTCGCAGAAAGGAGCACGTGGAGTGTAAAACACCGTAACTGGTATTTATCAAGAGCAGCTTCCATAACCTGCTGCACTGTAAAAATGTTCACATTTTAGCATGCCAACAGAGCTTCAGCATTGATACCTTCAACAAATAGGAAGCACATGGCATTATTAAGCTTGCTTCCTTGTAAGTCCACAGTTCAGTTTTAGAGGATACATAGGAAGAGAAAATCCAGGCATCAACTGCCCAGGTTAAAGAGGCAAGGCCTTTTCTTGTGTGACTGAAGTGGGGAGTCACATAAAGCAAACAGGCTTGGCAGCTTTCCCTTGTTCCTTTTTGTTTCTGAGGTTGAACAGCCGTCAGAAGATACCCAGAAAGTAATATGATCGGCCAATGACCATCTGTCCATGAAAAATACACAGTGTTGGCGTGAGGCAAGGAAAGAGGGGGATTTCATGGGCAAAGTCGTCCAGCCTTTCTCAAATAAGACACCAGTTCAGGTAATCATGTTGTGTCTTTGAACTGGACACAGATAAGGAGAGCACCAACAGCATGCTGAATGGCCACAACATTAGAATTAAATCTGCTCTTGAACCTCAGAATTTAGAACTGGATTTGATCTCCTGTAGCTTTGCTTGGTTTTTTTATCCTAACATCCCAATTCAGACTAATCTATAGTTTGGCGTAACCAAAAGGTGAATCTTCTTATTATTAAGTTACTATCTAGGTTGGACCTGTGTCTGCAAGGAACTCAAACACAGACAAAGAAATAGAGAAAACCAGTTCCCACTGGCTCTCATGAGGGTTGGTGGTGTATATTATTTATATGGGGAAAAAAGAGACTTACCTTTCTGTTGTAGGTGAACATGAATACTTACTACTTTGTGTTTGGAAAGAGATCACTCCTCTCTCCCCTGTACGTGCTGCTGCAGATTTTAACTAATAAGGAGCTACTCACTATCTCTTCTAAGTAGACACTCAATTAATGTAATGCATGGCAGTTGGTAGTATTAAGAGAAGTACAAAAAACTCCTATGTTATATATCCATTTTGGTGAAAATAGATGTTACAACATGTATTATTCCCTGATGACTTTCCTTCTTCTTCACTGTCCTTCTTCACTCAAGTTGGTTTTATATCAATTGTGTAAAATCGTCTGAGTCATCAGCACAGGTATTACAGAAAATCTAATTAGTACTCACCTTTTTATCAATTTTTCACCAAAACTGGCAAAGTTGTTCACTTAAATGGAAGTTTTGTAAGGAAAGAAGGCTAGATATAGACATCCTCAGATATAATTCTTTTCACATTTAAAAAAGAACACTCACATCTGCATCTGCACTCTTTCTTGTCTCCATTATGCATCTATGTTGTCAATCTGAACGGTAAAATCCAGTCCTGTTGGATTTTTAGCATGGCAAATATTGGACAACCTTACTCTAAAAGTTCCACTCAACATGCAAACTTACTATTCATTATTATTGTTAAATTAGAGTTTATCATTAAAAGACAGGAATACTCAAGTGGTAAGTTCTAATGGGAGTTTGGAGGACAAGGGTTGGCCCTTGGAAGTAAAGTCATGTGGTTCTTTTGTTTCACTGTGAATGAAATAGGAAGGTTCTGCTGATTATTACAGAAATCTACATTCTCCTTTCTGTAACGAATGAAAAGGTGTTAGAAGGAAATATTGACGGTTTTGTACCTAATACAAATTTCATAAAACTATAAATTCTTGGCATGCTAGTTAGACATATTTAATTTATGTATGCCTAATCTGTATTTTTACAAGACCTCTCTATCCAAGAGTTCTGCTAGCTATAGATTACTTCCACACACATCTGGGTGTTAGCATCTGTGCAAGATTTGATTAGTTGCACATTTGCCTATGAATTTTCAGATGGAGTAGGGAAATCCCGTTTCTTGAGGACTATATAAGGGAATAGTTTAAGTCTTAACGTGACATCATATTATCCAGCAACAGATTATCAGCCTGCATCTCTACATACTACAAGGTAACTAGTTGTTTGTTCAACATATAGCATGAAATGTGCCTGCTTCATTACGCTTTACATATAATGATCGTTTAAACTTCGCTGCTTCTATAATGCCTTAAAAAAGTTTCCTTTATGCTCAAAATGATTAAGCAAGGATCACATTATAGCTCTCCAGACATCAAATAAGACTTCTCAGAAGAAGAAGAATTACGTGCATCTGCTTTAATGTTGAATTATCGACCATATCTCAACACCTTTGGAGACTTGAAAGACTAGCCCAAAGGAAATGTACACCAGGAACAAGATCCTGCACTTCTTTGGTGCTTTAAGAGTACTCTAAGAGAGTTAATCAGATAGATAAATGTTCATCTTCCTGTCCCCAAGGAATAGAATGAATATTAGTCATAATTAATAATAAAGTGACTTATCTTCCTAAAATGCCTGCCTAACATTGAAGACAAAAGGGTTTTGCATTGTTCAGGAGCAGTTCCTCCTTGTAAAAATATTAGTCCCATAATACTGCCAAGATCTGTGCCACCCTAGGCAGTCCACCTCTCTGTGTGCCAGATGCCAAACTGGAAGGTGCCTGAGGAAAGTTCATCAGCACCATTGAAAGATTTAAACTTTTATTTTCATAAGCCTCCTTCTACTTCTTATTTCTTGCCAAATCCTCTTTTCCCCTACACCTTCAACTTCTTTCAGAATCCTGATCCAGATCTCACAGTCCTGTTGGGATTCTTTCCAGTAACTTCTGTGTGCTGGGGCATTTCCTCCAGTACACAGCTAGGGAAGGAGGGAAGAAAAACTTTTTCCTGCTCTCTGGGCACATGTTACAAGGATAAATATGTTGCATAATTAATTATTGGAAATACAAAACATCTTTGGCAGAATGGGTACAGGATCCATAGATGCTCTCAAAATTCTCAGAGGTGCATCACTCATCAACATAAAGGTTTTTGGCATGTGAGATTGAAACTCTCAGCCAAATTACTCACTAATGGCAGGCAAACTATGAGTCCTCCAATTACCTGAATGCAGTTGGTGTGCTTTAGTTTTATACTGCACACTTCTGCGTGGAGTTGGCCACAGCTTATTTATCCAATGGGAATTTTACAAAACTTTTTCAGCTGAAGGAAAAAAAATACAGCTATTGCCTTAGAAAATGAGTGGCTGAAAATAAAAATTGCTCCTCTCTCTTCACTCTCTGTCTGTGGCCTAGCTGAAAACTTTCCCCATGACTTAGCATCCTCATACATTGTGCAGCTGCAGAGAAAAGAGATGTCTTATTGACAAAATTCATGCTTTCCCACTCCGGGAGTCTCTCACCTATCTGAAAACTCCATCTTATTTAATACTAGAGATCACTGCAGTCATTCTGGACTAGCCTTCAGCATTCCCAGGATCGTTTATGGTACCTGCAACCTCCTCTGGGATGTCCCTGGGACAGTGTTTGATTCTTTTGTTTTGCAGTCTTTCTTCATTCTTTCTGCCCTGATCCTCTAAACCAAGGGCCCCATGTCCTTCCCCTGTATTCAAATAGCTCAAAGAATATTCTGATGGATTAAAATAACCATGTTCAGGCACAGCCTTCTCTTTGCTGAATTCATAGCACTCACTCACCCCTGCCAGCCACAAGTCTGGCATCCAATTTGGCACTCAGTACTTTTCCTTCCCTTACGTGCATTCAACATTCTCATTACACTACAGCTTCCACATCATAACTCATGCAACTCAGCCAATTATACCTCTTTACTTTCTTCTCTTCTTGGAAGCTGAAGCTCACTTCTTTATGATGACTGTAAGGCCCAGTTCCCAGACTTCTTCAGTGCATGCCAAATGCCGCTGCCAGCCTCCTTCCACTTGAAAATAAACATGAACATCTCACCCTCACCCACAACTGTATTTGTTGTGGAATGTTAACCAGGGAAAAAAAAATCCTTTTATTCTGTAAAATACTTCCTGGGCTTTATCCCATTTATCCCATGCTCTATTCCTTTCTCCCACCACCTCCTTTATGTGACTGAAATGAAGAAGACCTCATGATTAAGGAAACGCTTCTCAGATTATATTACTCCAATGTGGCTATCCTCCCATTTAAGAAAGGGGTTAGATTTAAAGAAAAGAGAATCTGTTTTTTCATGAATTAAAATGAAACAAATATCAATGAAAACAGCTACACATATATAAATACACATAAATATATGCAAGCATGTGTGTGTATGTACACACACACCTTGATAAGTCATTTATTGATTGTTTTCTGGCTGTAGCAGGTAGTAGATATAGAAAAACTGAATGGTAGATGCAGAAGAAGAAATAGGATGTGGGTATGGTTCCCAAGTGGCAAATCGTTTCTTAATCAGTATAGAGCCTTGGTCTTGCCTGCTGAAGTGGCTTAACTGCCTGAAACCAATTCAGTGTTCAGTGGACCGGCTAAGAGACAAAATCAATCTTGGTCTACACTTAAAGTCCTTGTTTATAGGGAGGATAAAACTGATGACAAAAATTGAAAAGAAAAAACAATTGAAATGGGACACCAGATCTGCTTAAATAACATGAGGTTTGCTTTGGTTTGGTTTGGTTTTATCCTGGAAAGTAGAAAATCCATGGTGTATTTAAGCTGGTTTAAGAACCTACAAAATAAAGAGGAGAAGATCTCAACGGTCAGAAGCAGAATTAACCCAGGAAAAGGGAGGTTGGAAGAATCCACAAAGGAAAATACAGAACATTGTCACAAGTTCAGAAGTAGCAAAATCGATCAGCTTGAAAGCGATGTCAAATTACCTAAACTATATAGCTTTCTGCAAAGCTTTTCCTGTACTTTTGATCCATGCACAGAGCTTCTAAGAGAACTGCAAGACAAGACAAGCAAACTAAATTACACTCCTAATTTCTGCAAATACAGCAATCTCCTTATTTATTGTTGAGAATTAAAACAAATGGAAGGCATTCTGAAATGTTATGAAGCTTCCCTTATGACTAATAATTGTTTGGGGTTTAGTCGATGCTCTCTTGGGTTCAGGGTTAACTTTTTTATTATTATTACTTATTTATCCCCAACAGCAAAGTATAGCAATCATTTAAAAAGAAAAAACCACAACAATCCCGAGCCAGAGCAGATTCCAGTTTAATCAGCCACTGTTGTTTGACACTAATATCTCTGTGTGTATTACTTGCTAATGTTACATTACATTTCAGCTTGCCTCAGTCTTGCAGAATTTAAACGATGGATGTGTTTATGGGCATGCTACACTCCATAGACCATGGAAGAACTTACGCAAGCTCTTTCTATAGCAAAGGAGAAGAAAAAATAAATCTACATATCCTTAAATAGTGCTTGCTTTTGCTCCCTGATTTTTGACAAGGCTTCCTATGTCTGGGGCCCACTATAAAATGGGAAATGTGGTTGTTTTAGCGTCTGCATTTCCTTCCCTTTGCCATGGGATGGATACAGAAGAGGGTGGGAGATCCCTAAAATCCTCTTTTACCCTTCTGTACCAGACTTTAGCTCTGCTTACTTGCAGTTAGGGCAGGGGGAAGGTTGCTGCTATCAAGAACACAAAGGACGTCTTGTCATAGTGATGAGCTACCTGAATTACCTTTCACAGTGCTGGGGGAGACTTTACCACGCTGAATCTATCTGGAAGACTAAAGGGTATTAGGGACGAAGCCTCGTCCTCTCTCAGCAGCTGTCGGAGCTGAGTATTAGAGCCCTCTAGTGAGATTTCTCAGAGTGGATCTCCGCCTCCGGCGCTGTGGGGCCGGCCCCAGCCCATCCCGCTGCCGGGGGAGCCCCTTTCCTTCCTAGGGGGGAGCCGAAATTCCCCCTGCGCTGCAGGAGGCGGCCGTAGGTTCTCTCCTCCTTAGTTCAGCGCCCCACGAGCCCCACGGGAGCTGGAGGCTCACCTGCGCCGGCCCCACGCGTGGGGTGCCCTGAGGCATCGGGACTGCGCACCCAGGGAGCGGCAAGACGAGAGCGGGCACCCCGAACCTCTCAGCAGCCTAGGGAAGGGAAGGCGGGAGGGAGGGGAGAGCAGCCAGTTCCTAAAAATACTCCCCTGTCAAATCCCCGTGAGCCGGGAGGGATGGAGATGGCAACAAAAATGCCTTGAGTCGGTAGGAGCAGTGAACAATCTTCGTGCTTTCCTCATCATCTTGGAATAATCAGCGGAATTAACTGAGGTCGAGGAAACAGGCTCTTGGGTTAGTTGTGGGAGGCTGTGAGAATAGGGGGCAGCCATTAAAAGAAACCTGATCGCTATTCATCAACTCGGAAGAGGGGAAAGGAGGAGGAAAAAAAGACCTTCGTGGCTCGAGCTCATACCAACCTGGTCTATCTCTGATCAAGAAGATCCCTGGAAACAAGAAGTTTACAAATATTGTCAAATTGATGCTTGTAGTGTGATTTAAGTTGTCAATCCCGCAGAAGCCCACCAGAAGTTTAGATTCAATACCCTGCATTTTTGGCTAGTTATTGCCAATCCCCTAAGGCAGAAAGCTCTCTCTCCCCTTATTTTAACCATATGTGCCTTTTGTTGTTGTTGTTGTCTTGTCTGTAAGCTGCACGCTGTCTGCTGAGAGGGTCCCCTTGTGCCGCGGAGCATCTGCGGAGGTCCCGGCGGCCGGGAGCGGAGGGGGTTAGGGGGTGGGCACCAGCCTGTCCCCCCCTCGCCCTCCCCCCCCCCATTCGGCTGTGCCCTCTGCGGGATCCGAGCCTGGCTGTGGACCGTGGAGGGGGGACACCCCGAATACATATCGATGCTGGGGGTAACGCCCGGGAGGGTGCTGGTAGTAGAAGTGAGTGAAAACTCCCAACCCTGAGCCCGAGATTGAGAAGGGATAACATAAAAGTAATCAGGACCGGCCGCCTCAGCCGGTTGGGGGGCTATCGGGTTTCGTGGGGAGCGCGGGAGGTTACGGCGCCTTGAGCTGGGGACACAGGACCGCCCCGGGGTCCTGTTTCACCGGGGGGGGGGGGGGGCGGCTGGGATGAGGGGGGGGGCGGGAAGGTTCACCGAGGCCAGCTCAGCCACGTCGCATCGGGCCCCAATCTCTTAATTAATACATCTCATTTGTAAACGTTATCCGAGCACCTCTGGTCCGGCCGTCAGGTATCGGCTGCCGGTGGACGGGAGCGGCGGGGCTGCGGGCGCTGGGCCGCTCCCTGGGATGGAGGCTCCGCTCCCCCCCGACCCCCAGCGCCCCGCTCTCTCGCTCCGCAGCCCCACAACGCTTGCTTTCAAGCAGAGTTTGTTAGCATAATCGAGTTACCCGCTACATATCTGAAATCCTTGGCCGGTCCCCTTGAGGAACAGCGCACTGCGAGCAGCAAAAGCTTTGAATTATTCCTTTAGCCCCAAATCAGGGAACAACAAGCTATTGTTGTTTGTCTTCATTTAGTTACGCGCAGGGATCCTCCGACGTGTTTTCTATTTCAGCCGGGGCAGGGTCTCTGTGCCATCCGTGACGGGATGGACCCGGGTTTAAAACAGAACGCGAAAAATGAATAAAAGCGTGAATAAATAACGGGAGGGCGGGGGGGAACAACTGCCTTTCCGGGTTGCAAACGGCCTCCATGAAGCCCCGGGTGAGCTTTGACTGCCTGAAGAGATCGGGTCTCGCCAGGGAGAAACGTGTGCGCCCAGAGTGCCCTGGGAAAACCTCTGAGACACCCCCCGGGTTCGGGAGGCAGAGGGCAGGTAGGCCAGGAATCCTGGCAAAGGTTGCTGTGATTCAAGGAAAATGCCTATCGGGAGTAGCAGGTTAGTCGCGGCAGGCTTTCGGCCACGCTAAAGCACACTGATTTTAAGGGGAAAACGTGTTGTGCTCCCTCCAGAAGGAAATAAAGTTAATAAATAAATAAATAAAATGAAATAAAGGAGAACTTGAAGTCGCTTGTCATTTGCCTGCTCTCCCTTGCCACCATAGTGGACATGTGCAGGGAAGATGTGCTTCTTTCTGGCATGAGAAGATAGCAGGGTTTGTCATCTGTTCGCTACTCCTGCCAGTCAAAGCGCCTGGCGGAGAGGGACCCTCCGTCTTCCTGCCCTCCCCACGCGGGGAATCGA
Source organism: Neopsephotus bourkii (assembly GCF_033783945.1). NCBI lineage: Eukaryota > Metazoa > Chordata > Aves > Psittaciformes > Psittacidae > Neopsephotus > Neopsephotus bourkii. The sequence goes on along the minus strand of NW_026901852.1, from coordinate 4,019,494 downwards.
GCCCCGCTGTCAGGGACACGCTTGTCCGCAGCCCCCTGCGAGTGGGTGCAGGGTCATGGGCAGCGGTTTCCCCGCATCCCGCCTCTCTGTATGGGGTTTGGCCTGGGCCCTGCCATCGGTATCTGCACCCCTGTAGAAGGATCAAGGCTGCCGCAGAGGCCGTGATCGTAAGAAAAGATGCAGGGCAGGAGTTTGGGTAAGTTAGCCCCTGTCTTTAATGGTGCCTTCAGTGGGAACGGAGCGGGCCTGCAGGTTCCCGCACAGACTGCTGGCTACAAGGAGACCGTGGACGCACAGCCGAGAAGGAGAGTTTCAGATAACCGAAGAGCTCTTTTGGCACCCACTCGTGGACATGAATCAGTTCCGTGCAGTGAAAGGCTCCACAGAAGAGACACGACCTGTTCCCCCCTGCAGGCTGCACCACGGTTAATAAAAAAAAGAGCATTACGGTAAAAAAAAACGACTCTTTATTTCTCTCGTATTTTGTAATGGTTGTGTTGGCACTGACTGTCTCCCACGCTGCTTCGTGCGCGGCAAGGACTGCGCGGAGGGGCGAGGCGTTTCCCGACTGGGCCCTCGGCAAGGTCACATCGGGACCGGGATAAGCCCCTGGGCTGCTCGGCTAGGAGGCAGCGGGGCCGGGCACAAGTTTCGGTCATCCCAGATAAAACCTTCCACTAGGCAAAATGCCCCCGAGGGAATGGGGGCAAACGGTAGCAGGCGATTCGCGCCTCCTGTGCTGAAATATTGGAGCGAACGAGTTCTTTCTCCAAAAAGGAAAAGAAGCTCCTCACCCGATCGCTCGACTCCCTCGCCAGTCGGTACAGCTTGACTCGCCCCGTGTGCCGTGGCTTTGCAGCCAGTATCGCTCTCTCTTCTAGCATGTACAGGAATATTTCATTTCCCGAAAGTTAAAAGCAGTTGTACAGAATTTGGATCCAGATGTCGCTGATTTTCCATTGCCCTGGGAAGCGAGCTGATACAGGGTGCTCGGGAAAGGGCTAGCCCTGCCTCTGCCTGGCTCCCCGGGAAGCGAGCGAGCGTCCCGTGCAAGCTGCAGCCTGAAAGCTAAAACAGCTAAAGTGAAAGCGCCTACGGAGGGGCTGGCGCATAGATTCCGTACTCACATTTTAGGGTTCTAAGAAGACACTTTCTTAGATCTAAGTCCATGCAACAGGTTTTGACATCTTTCCGGATAGGGCGAACAGCTGCTCCCGTTCAGATTCAACCGCTGTGATTGTGAGATGGAAGGAGAGGAAGCGGAGTCAGGTATACCCCTAATAAACGCAGGGCGGCTGAGCGCGGTAGTGGGGAGGGGAAGGGGGTGCAGCTCAGCCCCCGCTAGCGCTGCTCCTCGCTGCCGCGGTCCCCGGTGCAGGAGGGAGCTTAACTACGCTATAATCTCCTTCGCTAACGGCACACAGAGATGGGAGAGGGGTTTTGTTCTTCTCTCGCCGTTTCTGAGTAACGTTTGAGGTGGATCGGTTCTCCCGTCCCCTGACCGTTCGCTACAGCTGGGGCTGAGAATTATCCAGCCACTTAGGTCGGCCGGAAAGCTCTGAGATCGGGATGCTTTCGTTTACAAACAAGCACAGTTTGAATCCTGCAGAAATCGGCCGGCATCAAGGCACTAAACAGCCGAGGGCTCATTTTGCAAAGGGAAGGAAGGAGAAACGGGCAACAGCGGGGTAGGGGAGTGGGTTACGGACCCATCACCAACATTCCCGAATTTGTTTTAAACGAATTCGAGCTGTCTCTCCCTTGCCCTGCAAAGTAAGCTTCTATTTTGCGTCCTCGGGGGATCAGGAGCGGGAGCCGCCCGCTTGCCATCGCTCCTTGATGGCAGCACTAGCGAAAATGCTGGACAGGTAGGAAGACACGCAGCTTCCAGAGCGGAGTGCTCTCGAGAAGACACAGACATGGATACGCACGGGCGTCCGGACACGCTGGGAGCTGGACGAGGGCTGATCTGCTGCCCCCACCTTCCTCCTCCTCCTGCCTCCCTCCCCGGCCGCATTTCGCCTGGCTTCAACCCTAGCGCGGCTCCTTGCCGGGAGCCGCCGGGCAGCTCGCCGCCGCCCCGGCCTCGCCTCACTCCGGGGACGGCCCCTACCCCCGCCCGGGCCGGCACGGGGGCTCCGTCCACCGTCCTCGGAGGGTCAGGCTGCGGGGCGGGAGGCCGCAGCCCGGTCTCTTGTGGCCTCCCTTAAATCCCTGATGCGCAGGGGCGGCTAGAAAGGTGCCGTCATAGGAACCCACAATTGCAGATACCGCTCCTGTCAGGGCTGCAAACGGCGCAGAAAAAGCCTATGGGATTAGTTATTACTATTTCTCCGCAAACGGGGTACATTAAAGGCCATGGCAACTCCCCTGAGGTCGGGGCCACCCGGACGAGCTCCGGCTCCTGCCGCCTTTCGAGCCGCTCCTGCGGGACACCGCACAGCCCTGCGTCCGCTGAGCAATCCCGCTCATTCTTCCCGACCTTCCGGCTTGCACAGCCTCTCCCCTCCGCCTTTCACTTTGTGCAGACCGAAAGGACCGGGAAAGGATACGGGTCCCTGTCCCGCACAGTCAAGTAGCATAAAACGCCACGGCGTGGGCACGCTCGGGTGATGAGGGTCCACTTAATCACGAGAAGCGCCTCTGACTTTTACGCGTGTTCCTCTCATGGACAAAACACCCCGACATACGCCTGGAAACCAAGTGGAAATAAATGCCCAGCGTCCAGTGAGCACCAGTGCCAGCGCCCGGCGCACAGGAGCGTGACGGGGCACGGCCGGCGGCTAACGAGAAGCAACCCGTCCCCGTCCTGTGTCATCGTGCCCCCTCCCAGCTCGCGGGCAGGTATGATCAGCGTGTAATGGGATCCCAGGTCAGGAACAGGGTCTCTATTGTACATGAGAGGCCCCTTCCCTATAAAACTCTCCAACAGTTGTTACTGGGCGCTGGGGAGGGGGTATAAGTTAACGCGTTTAGAAAGAAACATTTTGCAAAGGCCGGAGGCGGGTTTTTCTCCCCACCGCACTGCGGTCCGGAACGGCGGGGCAGGAATGGGGCAGCGGGATCCAGACGGGGCTGCGGGGCCCGGCCGGGGCGGTGGCTCCGTCCCGCAGCGCCCTGCGGCGTGAGGCAGGAGCCCGGGCTTCTCGCTCCGACGCTCCCCCTCTCCCCCGATGGGCGCCTGCAGCGTCAATCACGGCGGAAATTTCTCCCTCGCTAGCTAATATCTGAGCTCGCAGGGCCGCCTCTGAGTGGATCTGAGCAATCTGTCAACCCAGCCGGGGAGCCACCTCAAAACAGATCGGGTTACCCCTGATTGACAGCGTCACCATGGCAAATAATTTGACTAAAACTATTGTCTTCTCCTGGCAGTCCCCGGGTCAGATAACCGGACCAATCACAGCGCGGATAATCACTTTTCATGCCAGCTTAGAATAATATTATTAAAAAAAAAAAAAAAAAAAGAGGGAGAGAGAGAGAAAGAAAGGGGGGAAAAAAACTCCGAGAGGGAGAGGAGCGAGGGAGCAGGGCTTTACCACTATATTATGTGGGATCTTGCTGCGGAGGGGGGTGGGGGGGAAGCAGGGAGATCCCAAACCGGCGGCCGAGGGGGGTGGGGGTGGGAGAGCCGCGGCCGCTGCGAGCGCTGCAGATAGGAGACAAAAGAGGCACGAAGTTACTCTCGCAACTTGGACTTACAAAAAGGAGGCGGCCGGGTGGAAAAGGCGCCCGCGCTCGGGCTCCCGACACTTTTCCTTCGTTTTTTCTTCGCTCTTCGCCTTTTTTTTTACCCCGGCTCCCGCGACCGCTCCGGCCCCGGCGCCGCCGATGGCCGCGGCCCCCCGCGCCCGGCCGTGACGCCCGACCGGGCCCCGCCGGGCGCCGCCGCCCCGGGGCCGGCCCCGTATGCCGGGCGCTGCCCGCCGTCCAGTGCCGCTCCCCTCTATGCGGCCATAGCGTGCGCGGCGGGGCAGGGCTCACCATGTCGATGCTCCCGACTTTTGGCTTCACCCAAGAGCAAGTGGCCTGCGTCTGTGAGGTGCTCCAGCAAGGCGGCAACATCGAGCGGCTGGGGCGGTTCCTCTGGTCCCTCCCTGCCTGCGAGCACCTCCACAAGAACGAGAGCGTCCTGAAGGCCAAGGCGGTGGTGGCCTTCCATCGGGGCAACTTCCGCGAGCTCTACAAGATCCTGGAGAGCCACCAGTTCTCGGCGCACAACCACCCCAAGCTGCAGCAGCTCTGGCTGAAGGCGCACTACATCGAGGCGGAGAAGCTGCGGGGGCGACCCCTAGGGGCGGTGGGCAAGTACCGGGTGCGCCGCAAGTTCCCGCTGCCCCGCTCCATCTGGGACGGCGAGGAGACCAGCTACTGCTTCAAGGAGAAGAGCCGCAGCGTCCTCCGAGAGTGGTACGCCCACAACCCCTACCCGTCCCCCCGTGAGAAGCGGGAGCTGGCCGAGGCCACCGGCCTCACCACCACCCAGGTCAGCAACTGGTTCAAGAACCGCCGGCAGCGGGACCGCGCCGCCGAGGCCAAGGAAAGGTAGGGCTTCCCCGGATCCCCCGGCTTCCCCAACTCCCCCGGCTTCCCGGCCCTGCTGCTCGCCCCGCTCCTGCCGCTCTTCCCCGTTCCCGGATGGGACTGGGCTCTCCGCGGCAAGGTGAGCGCTCGGCGACGGCGTCTGTCCGTCAAAAGCAGCTCCAGGAAACGATCTCGGGATCCCTTCCCCTCCACTCCCCGGCGCCCCTGGGGCAGCCGCTTCTGCCGGGGGTGCTTCTCACGGCCGGCCGCTATCCCCGGTTAAGCAGCGCGGCCTCCTTCTCCCGCCGCTTCCAGGCGTCGGAGTTCGGGCTGCCGGTGCGGATCCGCGGGGCGCCGGGCTGAGGGTTCCGTGCCCCGCACAGCTCGGAGCGTGGTTTCCCCGGTTAAAAGAGTGAAAGCCGGGGAAAGCAGCCGGGAACGAGCGGATCTGAACGTTGTCAGCAAAAATTGCCTCTAATATTGGGTCCCAGAGTGAGGAGGGAGACCTGGACAGGGACTGGCCTGAGCAACCTCTTATGGCGCTTGTTAAATTGCGGTTCCTATTCGCTACCCCGGCAAGGTGCTCCCGAATGCATGTTAATACAAGTATATTCTTAGACCGAAGGTGATTCTGAAACTGGGATGGGTTTTTTTTCGTTAAATGGAGTGGAAGCACTATTAGTTGCCCGGCAGAGTTTAATGCCTACGTCTTTGGCGATCGGGATGACTTTTTCGTCAGTAGTCCCTGTGACTTAGGAAGACTGTTCGAAGAAGGGAAAAGCGTCCTCTAGCTTCACAGTGACTCCTCGCTAGGTCTCCGAACTGCCCCGTCCATACGGATCTTATCGTATGACTTGCGCTGTTAATTAATGGATTAGGAATCTCCCGTAGATCCGTGCCTCCAAGGACACTTCTCTTTTTGTTTCTGCCTCATGCGGTTTGGGAAGGGCCGCGCAGCTGTGCAGCCCGCCAGGTTCCGGCTCCGCACGGATTTGATCCATGCTTTTCCCCAAACGGTGCTAGCGCTTTAATTTTCCTTCCAGTCCTCACGAGTGTTGTTTTTACGAGATGTAAGAGGCCCTTTTTATTGCTGATAGCAGGGACTCACCTTCAAATATCCAAAGGAAATGAAGGTTACACTTATTCCATCCTTTCTCTTTTTTATTTTTTTTGGGGGGGGGGAGGGGAAATCAAATTTTACAGGTCTCCAGAGACAAATAAGATTTTTGACACTGAAAAATACACTCAATATTACACTCCAGACGTTGGAAAACAGACCTTTCATGGGATTGCCATTCACTCAAGCAAACTTGTTCAAACAGAGCTTTCTTGCCTGTTTTTATTCTTTTGGCACCAAGTATCTCCAGCCACATCCTGTAGCCCTTATTGAGGAAAAACCGTCAGCGCAATGGCTTCGCTTCTCCCGACCAAACTCTTCAGGATAGGGCCCCTCTACCAGATAGCGTCTTTCGTAGCTTCCGCAGAAACTTTGTTTAAAAGAAGACTTGCAATGCCTTCAGTATTTCAGACAGGGCTATGTTTCAAGGATTTCTACCAGGGCTATGTCTAAAAGCCACGTTAGCCTTGGCAAGACGGCAGCCCGAAACCCCTCTTGCTCCTTTCGGTTAAAAAATAATACATATATATATGTATATATATATATATATACACACATATATGCGTTTAGAAGGGCTTGGCCAGCCTCCAGCGATTTCTCGGTATTTACCGGTGATGAATTTGGGAATACCGCCCTTCCTTCCCGAGCCGGCCCCTGTCGGTAGTGACACCGGGGGTGCCGGTTCCCTTCTCCGCGGCTCCGGGGAGCGGCCGCCCGAGATGGGCAGAGGGATGGCGGCGGGCGAGCGGAGCCTTCCCCGAGAGGGCCGGGTAAACAAGCGAGTTACGTCGCTTTCCTTGCCTGATCTTCCATATTGGGCTATGTTTTGAGCTTTAAGCTCGGGGCGAGGGAAGGAGAAATGGTCCAGTTACTTAAGCAAAAGCCTTTCCCTCCCTCTGCGAGCAGGGGGAGAGCGGGCTGCTGAGCAGAGGGATCCTGCTGCAACCCGCCGTGCTTCGGCCTTCCCAGGACCTTCTCTTCAGCTCCAGGAGCAGTTTTAAAGTTAAAAAGTCGATTTCATTTTTTTTATGTCTTCTTTCTTTCTCTTCCTCTCCTTTCCCTCCCCACGCTGTGCAATCGCTTTGGACGCAGAAAATGACGTTTTGGCAAAGTGACACTTTCCGCTGGGCTAGTGGGAGACTGTTTACAAGCTCGGCAGACCTTAGACCTCTGCGCCAGATGAAGAGGCCTTGGAGGTTTGCAGAGTTTGTAAACCTCCCGTTCCTGCATTCCCCGCCGCTCGCCGCCCCCGGGAGCCCAACTCCCCTCCGCCCTGCTCCCGCTCCCGGGAGCGGCGGCCACACGGTGATTTCCCTCCCTCTTTTGTGTTTCCTATAGGGAAAACAACGAGAATTCCAACTCCAACAGCCATAACCCGCTCTCGGCGTCAATGAACGGGAATAAGACAGTTTTGGGGAGTTCGGAGGACGAGAAGACGCCGTCAGGGACCCCGGATCACACCTCCTCCAGCCCCGCGCTGCTGCTCAGTTCCAACCCCGGGCTGCAGCCCCTGCACAGCCTCGGCCACCCGCAGGGCCCCAGCGCCATCCCCGTGCCCAGCGCCGACCCCATGCACCACCACAGCTTGCAGGACTCCATCCTCAATCCAATGTCATCTAACCTGGTCGATCTGGGCTCTTAAAACCGTGTACACGCTCCCTCCTTCGCACCAGCCCGCCTTTTCCCTTTTTTCTTTCCTTTTTTTTCCTTCCCCCCCCCCCTCTCCCCCTTAATCTTATCAGAGACTTTGAAAGCGATGACAAACTCCTTAGTGGATGTGTTGTGCCCTTTGGCAGCAGGCTGGCTGCGGGTTTGGAAGGAAGGTATCAGACCCGGCTGTGGGCAGTGATGTTGTGAAAAGCCTTAAGGGTTGCTTAAAGATGGTCTCAGCAGTGTAGGACAGGAGCTGTGATTTTTCACGGCAGGCTGTAAGGCGGTTCGGTACAGCAGCTCTTTCCAGCCTTAACTTCACGAACCTCTCTCAGTGGTGTCACTCGATAGGGCTGGTCTGTGTGGGAAGAGGCACATTGGTAACTTTTATTTGTACTTTTTCGGGGGGTGGGGAGGAAAGGGAAGCGCAAGGCCGCTGTTGCCATGCCTGTTTGGAAGTTACACATCGCTCCCATTATCCTATTGTAGCTATGTATCCGTGGCAGGTGTACGATGTACAATTTCAAGTAAGAATACAAAAGTTGTAGTCAAGTTATAGCAGCAACACGCGCTCTAGGCAGACTCTGTAACCTTCTTGTAGCTGATGCTATGCAGAGAGACGGCTTCTGTGGTGCTTTCGCCATTTGCTGGGTGGGAAAGGAAGTGATAGCCCGGCTCCGGCCCCAGAGGAAGACAGGGGATGATTCTCCCCTCGGTGTGCAACGACGGTAGGAGCAGGCTTTACAAAAGAGGAATTGCTGCTCAAGTTTAGACCTAAACGACAGTATCAACCGCAAGTCACTCACCTTAGTTTTGTTTATTGTTTATATTATGTGAATACATTCTTTGGAAAATATTTCTGCTTTTATTTTATAATAAAATTTAGAAATCTAACCCGGCGTCCGGTTGCTTCACTCACCCGCAGGGTGGTTTTGGATGCCCGGTAGCCGGGGCAGACAGAGCTCGGCCAGGAGAGGCGGCGGACACACGGGCGGTGTCGGGGGCCCCCCTTCCCGGGGACTGTGCCTTGCATCCCTGCTCGGTTTGGTATGTCCCGCCGAGCAAGGGTCGGGCACGTCGGAGTGCCCGGGCCGAAGAGTAGCGTGTACCGGAGAGGGGAGGCAAAGGAACGGGAAAGGACTGGAGCTCCGGGCCCTGGGGCGAGGGGAGAGGTCGCCCACCCGTTCCCCCGAGGGCACGGCGGGGCAGGCTGAGGGTTTTCCGGCCCCGGCAGAAAGCCGACTCACTGCCTGCCTTTGCACAGTGACAGCCACCAGTGCCGGGTCCAGGTCCTGCATGACTGGACTGCAACTCCCCTCCCAGCACCTGTGGGAGGGATGCCGGGAATGGGGTTCCTCTATTCCTATCCTTTTTCTTCCTTTCTTTTTTTGACTTTTCTGGTGACAAAAGTGACAGGCAAGTTACTTGCACGTTTGCTTAACGAAAAGAGCTCAGGGTGATTCCACTGCGGCTTACACCCTCCCTACCAACTCTTTACTGCAAGCCGAATGTGATAAATCATCTGTTTAAAAGTGTACAGAGCTTGCAAAAGGGTTTATACTCTCTCTCCCCAACCCCTTACTCTTTTATTTTTTTTATTTTCTTCCCTAAAATGAAAATCTTGTGAAAAATAAACCGAGAAAACGATATGGCATCAAGCGGGATAGAAATATGTGCAGATCAGCAAAGATCGTGTCCAGGTTTCAGACGCTGGCTGAAATTTCAATCAGCAGGAGTTTTGTGCGGGCAATGTCCTAATTTGATATAATCTGGGGCTGGATTAGCGCCTCGGCGCGTTTGTGGGTGCCTGGGAAAAGCACTTTTCTCTGAGGCCCCGTTAAAGTCTACGGAAGGGAAGGTATGGATGTTGGTAACGGGAAGGACCGGCCTCGGGAAAAGAGCTCTCTCTTACTCATGGTTACAAAGCCAGTGTTACAGAGGAGACAATGTGGTATATTTAGGCTTATGTTCCTCCTGTTTCTGTTGTTTGTGGTGATTTTTCGCCAGCGGAGATGATGTGGCTGCTGCCTGTGCTGTGGGAGCATACCAGTGTGGTCCTGCGTGCATTAGGGTCTAAATGGCAGATCCTGTTATTTCCGTTGAGGGGCATCTAATAATTCTAGCTATGAATTTTAATCCTTTGAAAATAAACATTTCACAAATAGAGGAACCGCTGCTTCCTAGGAATACAGACAATTCCAGCCCCCTGTGAAATAGCATGCAGTGGTGCAATATAGCAAAGAATGAATTAATTGGCTAGTTAATACTTTTGTACTTTTAGAGACAGAAGTAAGTTTGGGAAGGAAAACAGAATGACTGGGTTAATAAAACATGGCCTCGAAACCGAAGTAAAGCCTTAAGGCTTTGCCCGCTGGAGAGGAAAAAAAAAAAAACATAAAGAGTAAAGCCAAGATGGGGAACACATAAAGAGGCAGTAAGAAAACAGGATGGGGTTTACGTGGTTCATAAAAGGTCATATTGCACAGAAGAGGCAGAATTCGATCGGGGAAAGTAAATGAAGGGCTGACAGAGTGAGAAAGGCCTTTTGAAAACGAGGGGCAATGATAACTCCTGTAAATTGCAGCGAGGATCACTCATACACGGAGAGAGGAAGGGAAGGCGAGTCGCTGAAGTCAATTAGGTAAGAAAAAAACTAAATCTGCAGGTTGATCTAGCATTAAGGGAGCACACACACAGCTTAAAGCCCAGATGATGGGACGTGTGTAATGCAACCTGAAAACCCGTACATGTTACGACTCATTTTATCAGACCGTACTTGCCTTAGTAATGATGTTTGGTAAATTAGCCCAAATCCCCCCGATTTTCCACGCACAGAAAAAGTTCCCGATAAAGGAATATGCCGAAACTGACGTGACTAATCCTTGGTTTTAAACAGATTAGTTATGATTCACTAGCATTACGTTACATAGGGCATATCTTGTCTCATGGCTGGTTGTTTACGGGGCATAAATAAAAAGACGGTGGGGATCCGTCAGGCTTTATCCCTGGAAGTCCCCCTGGCTATCTCCGAGCTGAGGCCGGGATGCGGCGGACAAAGCCCACAGCTGAGCCCCTGTAGCATGGGCTCGCTCTCTCGTATACCCACACACACATATACATATATACATAGAAATATATAACATAAAAGTGGTATTTGACCTCAAACTAAAACCTCTCAAAATTAGATAATGAATGCAGTATTTACGGACCTCAGAACCGTAACTGCAGTAACTCCTTTGTATAGCAGGGGACTGAATATTCACATGTACTAGGGCTGGCAAACCCCGTGTTTTATTGTATGAGTGTTACCTGTCCTGGTGCCTTGTTGAAAAGCGTTATGCCAGAAATTGCACATTTTAGATGGAAATCACTGTTGGCTGTCCTGCCAGGGCACAGCTCGCCCTCCTTCCATGGGCAATAGTGACGAACGAGAGGGGTGAGCATCCCGACAGGCTGCTGAAGATGCGGCACTAACCCCGAAGGGACATATGTCGCTTTACTGGGGACAGGCAGCGAGGGTTTTGGCGTCAGAGCCTTTCCCATAAGAAGGGGGGTATATGCTTGAGCTTGCTGGTTAAATGCCTTCCCCCTGCAAGCCCTTTGGGGTAAGCAGGACCCTTTAGGAAACAGTCGTATCCCATCTACAAAACTGTATGGCTGCGTTTTACTTTGGATAATACAAGCTATTTTGCAGATATTCAACACTACCTAGGTGAGAGAAGCCGCCTACCCAACATATTTCTTGTGAGCTACCCCGAAGAAAGCTGCGTTCCTTCTTTCCACCTTCTTGCTCAGCAGTCTGGGCCTAACTGAAGCCTCGATGTGTGTTTGAGGGGGGCTGCTCCAGCCCCGGAATGAAAAGCCTTGGAAGTGCCCCTGCCTGCCCAGCGATGTTTGTGTAAGGCGCTCAGGCTCCTGTTACCAGACCCGGAAACAAAATCTACTACCTTCTTTAGGAGAAACAAATGCAGCCTGGTATGAGCAGGCTCTTGAACAAACCCTCAGTTGAGCATGACAAATAATGTAGGGGAATGGCGATGAAAACACTGGCCACTGGCCCTTACTGCAGAGCTCTTTAACTTCCTCTGCTTAGTGAATCAAAACGCTGCGGCTCACACAGCCAAGAAAAACATACTGAAAGGAACTTTCAGTGCTTCAGCACACAAGGAAAAGGTGAGGGTTTTGTCTGAAGGAGAGTAGCTCTGGGGTTTGGAAAAATACATACTTCAACTTAGGAACTGGCCTGCCTGATCAGCTCCTTCCCATTATGCTGCGGGGAGTGGGGCTCGAAGCTTACCCTCCTGGCACCGGGAAAGGAGGTCCATCCTCTCTATATGAACGGGAGCGGGTGTTGGTTGTTGGGTTAGGGTGGGTTTGTTCCCCCCTCCCTCGCCCCCAGCACTTCGGGAAAGAACGTTCAGTCTCCAATTCTAAATATCAGATTCGCCTTTCTCCAGAGTCCCAGTGCTCCGAAGAGCCGATCCCTCTCCTCTCCCCGGGGCACCGGGAGGCGGCCGTCCTTGCTGCTGGGCGGGAGAGCAATGAGCTACTCCTGCCTCCAGCCAGACCCGCGTCCTACAGACATAAAAGAAGGGATAAAAAGAAAAAGGAAATACTCATTAGGGGGAAAAAAACCCATCAGACACACGGAAACAGATTGTGACCTCACCAAGGGTCTGGGATGCAGAGGGAAACAGAGGTTTAGCGGGAGCTAAGGTGAGCAGGCAGGTAACATGCTACATCAGCAATCAGTGCTGCTCGGCAGGAAGGGGGGTGGGGAAAGGAGAAATCACTTGGAAAGACGAAAATCGCACATGTGCTTCTGATGACCCCATTAGATGCGAAGTCCTCCAGGAAATACATATTTGAAACAGCCAGGAAAAACAAACATGCCTTTTATAGACTTGCCTGTCCCGCCATGAAAAATGCAAACCTCGGTATGGTGCTTGTGTATCTAGAGGGTGGGAGGGAGGGAGGAAGGGGGAATAGATTTTGTGAAGAACCGATGAAAGCTACCTTCATCAAGAATATTCATTTTCGCTGCCTTGCTCTCCAAAAATAGGCTGCAGCGTGAAAAAGAAGAGACATAAAACAAGCCAGTAGTTAAAACTACGGACATCTGAGTCTGAACAGTGACTGTCAGGAGCTCGTCTGGGTGTCAACACAGGCGAGACGGGCCGGCAACAGTGAGGAAGGAAAAACCGGAGGGGGGGAAAGTTAAAAAGCGGGACTTCATAAAGGCAACAGTTTGTTGCAAAGTCCCATGAATCACACTGGAAGAGTGATTCCCGGTCGTGCAGGAGGTTGTGTCAGCGCAGAGACAAGCCAACACCGCCGTTCCGAAGCTCGGGTGTGGTTGTAGTTGGTTGTGCTAGGGGTCCGGGAGCGAGCAGAGCCTCGACCCGAGAGCACTTCAGCAGCAAAGGCAACAGCGTTCCTCCTCTCCCCTCGCCCGGCCACCTTGCCCGAGGGGCCGCACACTGACCCCGCTGCCGGCAGCGCGGGCAGGCTCTGACGGACACACGATCCCCTACGCAGTGAGCCGGGGTAGGGGGGCAGGTCCGCGCCCGCCTCCCGCACCTGCTGTCCCCGCTGCGGGGCCCGGCTTTCGGCCGCTGCTCCGGAAGCCCCGGCGGCAGGTGCCCCGGGGGATGCCGCCTCCGCGGGGACAAGGAGACGGCGAGGGTGCGTGATCAGTCACCCATCGGTGAGAGATCTCCCCCTTTACACCTCAGGGTGCTGCGGGGGAGGGCAGGTAACTTCGAACACGCTTGGATCTGCGGATGCGTTTAATCGAAATAGGCTAAATACCATTCTCCTGTTGCGTGGTGGGGAAAAGCGGTACCAAAGTCTAACTTAGCGGCATCCCGGAGGCAGGCCCAATCTGATCACCCATCAGTGAGCCCTCTTTTTACCCCGGCGCTGTGAAACGAAGTGGTCGCTGGCTTCCGCCACAGGGACTGCCGAGGCCTCCCCGTGGCGGGGATCCCGCTGTTTCCCACCGACAGGGCACCCAGGGCAGGCAGGGGCTCCGCTCTCCGCAGCTCGCTCCGTCCAACCCGCTCCGCTGCTCCTGCCCAGCCAGAGGAGTGGGTTGGACGGGCGGAAGGTGCGGAGGGCAGGGGGCTGCTGGAGCGGAGGACGGGGTTCCCAGGCTGCTGTGGGGCCAGGGACCAGTGAGTTTCTCTCCATGCCATGAAGTATTCGGTTACACATGAGCCAAGCAGCTGCTCAGGGCGAGGACCCAGACCCGCAGCACTACGCACCGCACAGCGAGCGAGGCCGCTGCGAAGGGAGAGGGCATTTAAAACTTAAGAAACAGCTCGGGACGTCGCTCTTAAGAGCATGTTGAGCGCACACACAACAAAAACATCAGCAACTGGAAAGTCAGGAAACCTCCCGGAATCAAACGAAACCAAACGCTGGGCAGGGAGGTTTTGGCAGCCCTGACGGGTCCGCGGGACTAGGGCTACGGGGCCCCACGGGTGGCTGTGGACAGAGTGGCATGGGGGTAGGCTCCGTCCGTGCGCAGCTCATCTCGCTGCCTTCCCCAGTTAAAAAGGCCGGAGGAGTACGATCCCACCTCATCAGCGATTCTAGCAGAAACCAAAGCGGTCGGAGGCGAAAGGCAATGCCGACACCGGACTCTCCTCCTGCGGGTACCGCTCTCCATCTCCCCGAGTGCAATCAGTAAATATCACCACTTTCTCCTCCATAGGTGCGGCAGATCCCCGACGGTGCCGCGGCTCCGGTCGGGGAAAAGCCTCAGATCCCTTTCACTTTAGGAGGGATATTACTTTTTTTCTCGGGCGAGCCGGCATAGTGAAATGACGGAGTTTCCCACCTAAACGTTATTACTTTGAGATCTGATGCTTATTTCTGCCTATCTCGGAGATGCCGTCCCTGCGGGGGATCTCCGGAGGTGGAGGGCAGCTAGTCCTTCTCCATAATTACTCTAAATCGGGCATGTTTATTGCTCCGACCAGTGTCGGGCGACGGCAAATAAAACCGCCTTGTCGATACTCACCCGGGCACTGCAGCCGTCACCATGGCTGTGAAACAAACCCAGACCCCACAGGGACGGCTGGCACCCAACGGAAAGCCTGGCTCCCTAAACCGCTCACCGCTGGAAAGGGACCGCGGAGGCTCCGTGTTGCCTCCGCATCGCCCCGCAGGGGCAGACGTCGAAGTGCACGGCGGGGAGCGGTGTCCGGAGGACGCAGGGTCTCCAGACTTCCTCTCCTCTCATCGCCCTTCGAGGCCACAGAACGCCCCCCGAGGGGGCACTGAGGGAGGAACCTGGACCCCGTCTCCCCCTTCCCGGGCTCGCTGGAGCCCCGACAAAGGCGGGGAGGAGTTGCTGTGTTAGAGAAGGTTTAAGCCTGCCGCCTACCCGCTCGGTTGGCAGGCGTTGGCATTTCGATGGTATCTCGCTTTTGGAGGCACTTTATGGCCGGGGGAAATCTAATCCGGTGAAGAGAAAGGAAGAGAATACTGTTGGCATTGAATGAACTCCGTGTGGTAATCTTCGGGCAAATGTGCAGGTTTCCATGCCAAAGCAAAGTGTTTTCTCGTCGGGTCTGCTCATACTCTGAAGGGAGGCGAGGACACCATTTAAGAAATCCAGCTGGTTGCAAATCATACATTTAATCTCTCAGCTGGAATGATTTAATGGATCAGTATCGAGTAACAGTCCTGGAAAAGTAGCCTCCTAAAAAAACAGAGATAAATCCTGATTGAATAATAGTAAATGAAAACCGTGGATTACAATGACTGCAAGACAGTATTTTCTTTTCAGTTCCCGAAAGATGCCGCCTCAGAGGGGCCAAGAGAGCCGACAAAGCCCCGCGTGTCATTTTGATATTGGCGGGGGCAGGTCCCGGCACCCTGCGGGCCTCCCCTTACTCCCCTCTGGGGCAGGCTCCCCCGTCTATCCTTATGCCCTGGGCACCTTCTGAAACGGCTCCTCCGCAGAGCAGGCAGCACAGACACAAGCTCTTCCTCCGGCGCTCCGCGGCAGGGAGAGCGCCGACGTGCCCAGGCCAGAGGCTAGCCTCCGACGGGGCGCACCGGCTGGGGGACCGGGGGAGGGGGGGTCCCCTCGAGCGGGCACCGGCAGCCCAGAGCCACGGTGGGGGCCTTGCCGAAAGCCACCCACCTGCCTTGGGCTGGCCCAGATGCCTCGTTGGCCTTTTTCCATCAGGGACGGCGGAATGGCAGGGGAACGAACTGTTACACCGGGAAAAGTGGCATTTCCCCCGAAATGTGAAAACAGGGGAGCAAATCTTGTCACCTCTCTGTCCTTTGGGGGCGTGCTGGAGAGAGAAGCTCTGCCAGGCAGTGGGGAGACACGGGGGGATCTGAGGGCAGCCCGCCGCTCCGCTTGGCCACTGCCTGTGGGGCCCTTGGGGATCGCTGGCCCGGCGGGGGCCCCTTCGGCTGCCAGGGCTCAGGGGGCTTTTTAACCCTCCTGTTGCCGTAATTCAGACAGGGGTCTAGCAGCTCGGACAAAGCCGTCTCTGAAGGAGGAATTAGGGCTGGGGGTACAAACGCACTTGCTTCATCGCCCCCCGGCCAAGGGGAAGGTCGTTACAGCACGTAATGAAGAGAGCTTCCTCGACTGGGCAGGTGCTTTCCTTGCAGAGGCCCCGGGGACTGGGTCACCCCGCTCCCCACTAGTCCCTCTCGGGGATGCGGCCGTGCGGGGCCCTGCTGCTAAACACTAAAAGACTATCTGTCCCCAGGGACCAACCAGCCTGTCGCTCTACCCTGCGAGCTGGGCCACGGAGGAGCTGCCTGCTGCCTTTCTCTGTCCCGCGGTGGCGTGGAGCTAGGAGAGCTGGGGGGTATTTCGTTTGGTTCTT
This sequence comes from Neopsephotus bourkii, assembly GCF_033783945.1. Classification (NCBI taxonomy): domain Eukaryota; kingdom Metazoa; phylum Chordata; class Aves; order Psittaciformes; family Psittacidae; genus Neopsephotus; species Neopsephotus bourkii. The sequence continues at coordinate 4,003,342 of NW_026901852.1, read as the reverse complement.
TGGTGGGTTTTTTCCCCAAATTATCCTCTTCGCAGCTCGGGAGAGGAACAGTTTTAGGGGAGAGCTGGCTTTGCTCGCACGCTTCGCGGCGTTTCGTGTTACCTACGGTGAGGTACGGGCGGAGAGCGTCTCTGCCGCGGGCTCTGAGGAGGGTATATCTCGAGGGGGTGGGAAAGAAAAGCACACCTTTGACCGAGCTTATTTTACTGGAAGCAAAGCTGACGGGGGAGATGTGGCTGGTCGAGGCGAGCAGTATCGCCCTTATAAGGCGTGTAATGCAGGGGCGAATGTCGTCAGTGCGGCGATAGCACGGTTTTGTCATTGAACGTACTCGAGTCGTTAAGAGTTGTTTATATTTACAAGGCATTCTGGAACGCAAACCCCATGCTCCGATCACCCCTAGATGAATCTGGACCCGGTGAAAGTCAGTGCTTCCCTAGGACAGCTTTGGTGACAAGGGCAGCACGGGTCAAAATCAGTTGAGTTTGGTGTTACTTATTTATAGAGACGGGAAATCTAAATGAAGTTAAAGAAACGGGGCGTCGAAAAATCACAGAAAGTCTTGTGAATCTCAATCTGGTTTTTTTCTTGGTTCATATCATGGTTTGTTTTCCAGTCTCAGCCTCTTTCTAAAGCTATTACTGTATATATACACTGTATAAATTTAAATATCAATTAAAACGACTCCTTCATTTCAAAAGACCTCTCCAAAACTTTTCAACAATTTCCATGCCTCACCACGTTTCTTGCATAAAAAGAATTATAAAATTCTAATTTCTTTTTCTGGAGGCTATATGGACTTTGACAAATGGGTATTTTATGGTTCCTAATGTTATTTTGCTTATTGTCTTACAATTTATTAGTACAAGCTCTCGAAAAAATTCCAACTTGCCCTGTCTGTTGAAATCACCGCAGCTGTCATCCAGCTCACTTCTGTCAGGACATACATAAAATGGCTATTCTGAAAAGCAAAGAGTTCATCTGCACAATCCAGGAAACGGTTGATCTTATTTCTAAAGGACTCAGAGGTGCTCTTTAGCATGTTACTTTCAATCCATATAATCTTTATGTGATTGCTTTTTCTATTAAGCGACCTTTTTTTTTTTGCAACAAACTTGTAAGCAGATATGTGTAGAATTTCTATTTAGGTACAATATGCTTTAAAACCGATTCGTGGGTGTTTAATATTATTAACAACGGTATAGCTATAGAAATGAAAATAATAAATTATTTCTAAAGCATTTCAAAAGGATTTGCGTCTTTCCCTTGCATTTGTTTTCTGGCCAAGAGCAAAGCCTGGCCCTGTTCCTTTGGAAGACAATGGCAAAGTTCCCACGTACACCCCAAGGAGCCGTGAAGTCAGTCAGAGATTTTCCATGGACTTTGGATCGAGACCATATCATGAGTCAATTTAAGGAGCTATTACCTCTCTCACATAGAAATACACATTGAATTTCCTTAGATAACTACATCTTGAGGATTTTTTTTTTCCACTCTCATATTCTAGGATCTTAAATGAGGAAATTATTCAGTAAAAGTTTCCTTGAATTGTGTCCAACTCTTCCTGCACCTCCAGTCTGGGTCTTGCTCTAGGTGGCACTACTCCTTTTGTAAAACTATCCTGCTTTTTGTCCCTGCTTTTTCACCTTCTGACCTGTCTTCCCTGTAATCCTCCAGGAAAGGTGTCTTCTTTTCTGAGACAGAGAACCAGGAGATTCTGGAAAAGGAGACATGGGGCACGAGTGGAAACCCAATGGCGGCACCAGACAAAGAGGTGACATGGAAAGAAGGACCCACACTTCCCATCATTAATTTCTGGCACTAAATCTCCCACTTTCCACACTCCACAATCTCCTCAACCCCCTTCATTGATCATGCCCCGAGATAAGTGTTTTTCTATGAGTATGAATGGCTTTACTTCCCTCTGCTAGTTGCAGAAAACTCACCTACTTCCTTTCGCTCACCACCCACTAGAAGGAAAGGGCCACTTTCTCTGTGGACACTGTCTTTGAGGAAGAGCAAGCTGTTTGGGTAGATTCTGGTAAAGAAAACAGCTGGCTCTGACTGAATCATCTGCTACAAGAAAGATCCTCCAAGGACAACAGATCCTGCAGCCAGCACAGGGCAGGGGCAGGCGCTACATGGGGGGTGAGGAAGCCCATCCTGCAGCCCGGCCACCCACACCAGCAGCTGGTGCATGTTTATCTGCTATACCTAGCTCAGTCTGCTAAGCCAGCATCAGCAGGGAGGAAAGGTGAGCCCCGTGTTGCATTTCCAGCTTGCTGTCAGTCTGCGCTATGTGCAGTTTGGCTGGACCCCAGACCCCGCCTGGGAATCTTCAGATCACATCTGTGTTTGATTACATCTGTTTGGAGCATCTGTTTATGTCTATCTGTGGCATTATAAAGGAATCTCCAAGGCCTGTTCTGTTATGTCATGCAGAAATGAAATGGTGTCAGCAAGTCAGTGCTGCAGCACTGTTAGTGACCCAGCAATCAGCAGAGCAGAATGAGTGTGCCGGCAGAGCCTCAGCACCTCTGTGTGCCTCTCCCAGTGAGAAGCTGAGATGGGACAACACAGAGGTGCAAAAGGGTGGCTGTCTTTTATCCACCCCATGCTAGCCCATTGACCCATTGCCACCACTCCTTACTGACATTTCATCTGTGAAATCTGCTTCTGTTCATCTCAAGAAGACACATTTGAGTAATTCATGTTTCCTTGTTTCTTGCAAATCCCTGCTCTCCAAGGAATGGATAATGCTGGCTCCTGGATAGATCAGAGAGATTGTGTAACATTTGTGTGTATTCCCTAAATAGGGACTTGCAAACCTGTGTTTGCTGGTCCTGGTGCTTCCTGCTCAGGTGTAACCCACCAGCACTGCCGTTGCCAGCTGGTGCAGCAATACTGGCTTGTGAAGGCTGCAGGAAAAGAGTGAGGACAGAAGCCAGATAGAGCTGTAAAATAGCCCAGTGTTTATTTACGTCATGATAGCAATTAATTTTGCCTTTTAGCTTTGTGGCAACTGCATCTCGTCTCTGGTTACATTAAGCCAAAAATTGAATTGCTGCTTTGCATGCAAGGAGATCACTGGCATTTATATTTATCTAACCAATTTTCTTCTGCCATTTACAAACAAGTAAGTTTTATCCAACTGAAATATGTGGTGAAATGGTGGATTTCACCACCATTTAACAATGTAGGGTTTTTTTTTAACCAGATCTGGGAACCTACATGAGAATGATTTAAAAGAGAGACAGACAATGTATTACTGGGATCCTGAACCCAGTTCCTCAAAACAGACAAGTGTGCTAATTTGACTGTCCATTACAGAGTGAACATAAGCAGGGGAAGCACCCAGTGTGACCTGTGTGCTTCAGGGTACTGGTATGTCTACAAGCACCTGTAAGCAACAGCCACATAAGTATTTTACGGATGACCAATCCAGGACAAGGCTAAGAAGCCCAGAAGTCCAAAGTATTGACAACCCAGTATTAAGCAGAACTCCTTTTAAGGCTCATTTGTAGACCAAAACTGTCAAGCGAAAGAGCTTTCTAAGTTTTCTGACCACCTCAGAAAGACAGGTAGAACTGCCACCAACTCATATGATCGTGTCCTGGACAAAGACTAACCTCTGTTACCTGTGAAGTGCAACTTCTTCGAGGCTGGTGCTGCCAGTGACCTCTGAAGAATGCTGCTATTGATTAAGTAGTTTTGCTTTCTCACTTTGCAAAGCCATAAACCTATGTTTTGCCTTTCACTACCTCCCTATCACAGTAACAGTTGCAGGTTTTGTGATCTACTAGGACATGACATAGTGTACAGTAAGCATTTAATCAAAGCCTGTTCTCCAGTCATGCCACCAAGGAAATGGTGGTCATGACAGTGATTCTCTGGCAAAATACTGTCAGTAAGTCAACCACTGGTTCTGTGATGACAAAATCTTGCAGGTGATGTACATGATCTCATTTCCTTTTATCCACTGATGGATCCTCTTGGAAATAAATACGGGTTTGAAGGGAATATTCTTTTGCCACTTTTGGCTTATTGTCTGGAATTCACAGATTTAAAGTCCCCTGTTGTGAGCTTGTAGTCTACATTTCAGTGTCATTACTGACAGAACAGCCCACCTCCAAAATCAAACGGGAGGCATCCATTATGATGGATCGTGAGTGCTTGGATTGTGAGTTTTGTTGGCACTGCCTTAAGAACTGTCTAGGTGTCTGATCTGTGCATATAGGATGACAGTTCACACTTCTCTGCCTTTACCAGGGAAAAGGCACACATTCCGATTAAATCCCCTTAAATACATCTCGTCTTTTATGCAGTGTTCTATGTATCTCTTCTCTGTTAAATCTCAGATTGTTTGTGTCGATCTTCCCTGAAGTTTCTCCACTTTGTCCTTACTGTCCAAATAATATTGGTCTGAATTTAACATAACATGGCAGTGGACTGAGAACACACCAGAGCTATTGTAACTCTATGATATAAACACATTAGTTACCACACCTTGGACTGGCAGAGCAATGTAATGAAGGAGCATCTGCAGCCTGGCAGTCACCAGCTTGTCACAGTTTTAGTATCCACAAGTTATTTTTCATGGATGTCCTTATGTTTTATTTTTTTTCCCTCAAACAGATCTCATATTTTTAATTTCTACCCACCTTTTCAACCCTCCGGATTCCTCTGTTTAGTCCTCAGTTCAGCAACATCTCCTAACCCAGTGTCACTTGAAAGTGCCAGTGATATGTATTGTATTCACTCTGATTGTTAATGAAGATGTCAAAGATGATGCCAAATACTGCTCTCACGAAATACTCCTTTCTTGATTTGATATACTACCACTAAACTTGATGGGTGTTTTCAGAACCATTCGGGCACCTTTCCAAACTCATGCATTCTCTCAGGGATTTAAAACTGATTTCCAGCTAAGATGTCGCTATGAAACAATCTAATAAAATGCACATAGAGTTACTGCACCTCTTTCATCATCCGGTTTTGTGATTACATAGGAAAACGAACGGTTAATTTTCCATGTCAGGATCCTTTCTTAACAGCCCTGTTGCAATCAGTTTGCACATGTAAAATAGGCCCAGTGCTTCCCTGAAGTGATGATTATTGCACACATGTTATAAAATATGAACCAATTTTTAGCCCCAGGGGTTAGGAGCGGCCAGGAAGTATGATGGCATTGAGGGAACCTTCTCGCATGGGATAATTCATTCAGTGCACTCCCAGGAGCCACTCCTGACCATTGTTTCATTTGTTCAGCATTCTCTCTCCACATGACTGATGTCATATTAAGGAGAAGACCTTTGGAGCTTCTAGAATAAGGTTTGGGCTGGATACACGTTCATGGCAGATCGCATACGGTCAGCAAAGCAACCTCGAGGTGGAAAAGTCATGCTGTGGTCAAAACTAAGAGGAATAAACAATAACAATACTATTTTATGTAAAACTACAGAGTCACCTTACCCAGAAAAGGTCAGCTTCCCAGGAAAAGAAGGAAAGAAATTCTTGATGAGATCTGTATTAAACATTTCAATTTTGTTGTGGTGATTCCACCCCATTCCTCCCAACATCAGAGGTTTCTCTTAATGTACTGATTTCAAAATGAAGTGACTCTGTAACATCCGCTTTAGTGTAGGCTGGGAGAAGTCCTGCACTTGTCATCTCACAGGAAGGAAGTGACAACCTTAATGAGAAAGAGGGGAGCTCAGAAACCCTCGGAATAGCACAGAAGGCTCCAGATTAGTAACATAAGTAGAGTGTTCTGCATTTAGCCGACATAAAGAGGGCAAAGACAGTGGACAGAGAACAACTCACCTGCTCCTCTCATGCCTGCAAGCACTAGCTTTAGAAGTACAGGCACAAGGTGGCCAGCATGGTCAGCAATGGTCAGCATGGCAGTTTGGACAGCTTGCAAATAATGTCTGAGGTCTTGCGGTACGTTGAGTACCTCTATCCTCACTTCAAAGACCTACTCCATCTGAAGTAACCGGAAATCACAGGTCAGAAAGAAGGGATGAGTGTTGATGGTAAGCAGGGTACCTGTGGAGTATTTGGATGGAGGTTCAGGCCTATGAAATTTGGGCATCAAGAGCAAAATAAACCAGATCTTTTATCGTGTTCAGTTGGTGTATTACAGGGGAGACATCAACTCTGATCAGCATGCTACAACAAAATGGTTCCCTTGTACCAAGAACTAATCTGTTCTCCTCTAGCACCAGTTAATCCCTTCACACTATCATCTACCCAAACACAATTCCGTTTCTTCAGGTTCATAAAAAATAGCAGTTCACTTGACATAGTTACAGGCCAGACTGGCCAATATCCCCTCTAAAGTGACACTTATTTCAGCTTTGCTCAGCTGGCCTGGCTTCCACACCACACTGTGAGGGGACCACTGTCATCTAACATGAGATTTTGGTTGCATTCTCCACTTCTCCAAGCATGCTAGCAAGGGCCATCAGAATCCAAATCCATTTTAGGCTTGAAACTTGTAGTTGTGGAGTGATTCCCCAGCCCATGTATTGCAGGGCCTTTGTCTGCTCCAGGTAAAACACGCCCAGCCTGCTCTAGGGTGGGGTCGCTTGTGTCTGGAGCTGTCCAGCTGTTTCCAGTTGTCCATAGCTATGGGAAGAGTGAACCAGTCCCAGCATCTTCTTGCTGCTGGCTGGAGCATGTTGACTGTGCAGGAGCCTTAGCATCATCCCCTCCAGGGTAACTCATCCGCGCCATTAGGTTCTGCTTCCCCTTCAGTGCCTTTAACAGCCACTTTCCACAGTACATGAGACGAAATAACACACGTGGGTGGGAGGAGTGTCATAGAACTGTAGAATCACAGAATCCCAGGTTGGAAGGGACCCCAAGGATCAGTGGTCCAACCTTTCTAAGATAAAGCATCCCTAGACTACATGTCTAGGCACCCTCCTTTCCGGCCACCAGTCTCTCGGGCCAGTCCCGCAGCAGCATCGGCCAGTGATGAAGGCAGCACGGCCCGGGTCCGCGGGGGGGGGGGCGAGAAGCGCTCTCCGGCTCCGGGGAGGTGCGGGAGGGAGCAGCGGGAGCAGCCGGAGCCGCTGTCCCGTTCCCCCGGCTGAGAGCAGGCACCTGCGGGAGGGCACGGGCCCAGACTGAGGCCGCGGCGCCACCTGCTGGCGCGCTACGGTGCGCTCCTGGGTGCCGCCGGCGACATCGCAGCGAGGGCGGCAGCGGGCAATGGGAGACATCGCTGGACGTTCAGCACCGTTCTAGAGACTGCGGGACAAGAAGTGTCCACCGGTTATTTCCAAGCCTAAAATGAGAGCTTCTCACTGTCAGAGAGGAGTGTCTGGGAACTAATTATTGGTGGCATTTCAAAGCGGAAAAACTTTGTGATTCCCATTATCCTGGTCTGTTAATAAAGACCATCTTTTATGATAGAATGATCCTTGACAACACTTCGAAGATCCATTAAAATGTAGTGAAGGTATTATGTTCAAAGCCTTTTATTACTTAGACACAGCAGATTAATAACTGCAGGGGAGGTGGCCCACAAAAGCCTCAGGACTGCACATTGCACATGCCTGCTGTCTCTCCGATGATTCTTGGTAGCAGCAGTGAGAAGCAAAATAAAAGATGAAAGAGCCCAGGTATTCATTTCACCTCCTCCAGTTCTGTTGTTGTTGACTGAATCAACACTTCGTTTAAACTGGTGTGAAAGCAAACCTGCCCTCACAGGTTTTCTGGTTTGGTGGTGAGGCATCTGTCTGTTGTAATGGGCAGCGGGGAGAGAGTTGGGGAAAAGGACCTGTTGCCAACACTGCAGTGCTTGGGGCCAGAGTGGGAGGACACAGGAGCAGCCTTGGAATGAGGGGAGGGGAACGGGACGGGGATCAGGAACCAAACGCAAATGTAATTCAGCGTAGAACACTGCCAATTTTCACCTATGAGAAGAGTCAGCATCTCCAGTCCAGCTAGGCAGTGACTCCCAGAGCTGTTTTCGCCTTTATCAGCATCTGCCTCCTTTCCATGAGTTAGGCAGTGACTAGCCCTCAAGGCATTTTAGTTGCTATGCATTTGTAGAAGATTTATAGTGCTAACCAGCCCCTATCTGAGCTTGCTAGCTATAGTCCTAACTTCTCTAGTTTAGCCATGAGAGTCTAAGAAAACTTAAGTTCAGGCCATTTGCCCATGCTCCTTTCAGCCTCTTTCACTAACTTCAGCAGCAAATACTTAATCTGTTGCTTATTAAAGGGCTGGATTCTCATCCTATCATCCATTTTCTATCCAGTGGGTGATGGTTCACATTGCACACTGTGGTCTTAAAAGCAGAAACAGATGCTGCTCATGTATATTTCATAGAGTCAACCTGTTATGCAAACCCAGGCAGCGACTGATAAAGCTTGCAAATTCCTTTGTCCATGGAATCGTGACGTGCCCTACATTCTGCCGCCATGCTGCCATACCCATCTCAGCTCTCCAGGTTAAAGCAGCTTCTCTTTGAACCTGGCAAATGTGACAACTGTTAGAATATTTTACATTACCTGTAGGGCTCTCACATGTTCCTTCTTTCCAAATGAGCTAATGCAGCTAGGGTCTAAATTTGTTTTAATAACCCATTACCTGCTCAACTGATTAGGTGTTGACATTGATTTCATTTGAGCATGTTGAGGAGGTCTTGTCAGACCTTGTTAAGCTAGAAATGCTTCTGCCACCACTCATATATGACAGCAGCCTCATTTTCTAACTTAATGGCATTGGCTTTATTAGGAGTGCATTTGCCATCATTCATCTCTCCAGTCAGAGCTCTATAGCACTTGGCAGAAACTGTAGCAGGGAACATTTCTCTTCTGCAGTGTTATGTAGGTCAGTCATACAACACAGTATTTAGCCTCCACTGGGACAGGTACAGTGGCATGAAGCCAGCTGCCAGAGGTTGCTCTTACAGGCCATTTGAATAGAACTAAGTGCCCCGTAGCCCAGCTATCCAGAGGTCTTAGGACCTTAGGTCCAGATTCACAAAGGTGACAAGTGTCTAGCACCATCCTTCTTTCATTTAAGATAGATACTTCAAAATACAGTCTCTGTGGTGTTGGGCCATAGGAACTTAAAGGGATTACTTTCTTCAAGATTAGTCTCATTTACTATAAAACAGTAATAACATCTAATTTTCTTGGTTTCTATTTCCTTCCCTAAACCTTAAAACTGTCCTATGAATCCTATGAGATTTCACTTCAACAGTTCCCCTGCCCTCTCTTTCAAAAAAACCCAACCTTGTAACAACAATGCTCACCTAAGCTTTACATAGAACTTATGAGACCAGAGTTCAGTCCAGCATGGAGAATCTGTTGTGCTTTCTCACCTCTCATATTGGCACCCTTTGCCTTCCTGACTCCATGCATTCAGAGCTCACCTGAGTCCAGAGGAAAGAGTGGTCATGTACCTGTGCAACCTTCCTTAAATATATGCCAGTATAGTCAATGTTAGCAGATGGTCCTAAGTACCTTGATGTGCAGTAACAGAAGAAACAGATTTCCTCTTGGAAAAAAATCTTTGGGGTTCAAAGTTTGACTTGGCATCCCTAACAGGTGAATAAGGGCTGATCAAAAATTTGAAGGGGTCTTTGACAACTTATTAGTAGCTATACAGAAATGAGATTAAAATATAACTGACTTAGTTGATCTTAGGTTATAAAATTCCCTCCATGCTTATGAAAAGAACATCAGAAAATACAGTCCACTGGTCAAGGCACAGTTCATTGGGGTTACATTAGGTATGTAAGCAGCTGGTAGCAGAAGAGCTAACATTCACAGTTCTCGCTAGATTCAGATAACAGCAGGTAAGACTAAATGTCACAATGGGAAACCTCAGAAATGCTGCAGCCTCAACTGATGCAAACGCAGGATGCTAGACTGCAAACCCTTGGACCTCCCTTGTCATAACAGCAGAAGAAAGACTATGCTTTCCTGTGGAATTTATATCTCTGAGAAATGTTTTGCCCCACACACTTAGCCTGAATAGAAGTATAGACTGAGGTAAATATTGCTGTCTCCCTTTCAGTACTCAATGTTCTTCCTTCCACCATGTGGCCAACAGTTTTCTATCTTCATTACAGCTGGGAGGATGAGTCTGTTTGGAGCTGATGCCTGTACTCCATCATGCATTAATTAGTGAAGCATTTGACTAGGAAACAGGGTGAGCTTTGCAACTTAATGTCAGTCTAAATCCAAGATCTAAAATCCAAGATCTAAATCAGGCGAAAGCACTGTAGACAGTCACATGGAGCTGAGAGGGAGTTCAGGAATCCTAAGGCACAGGACAGCTAAACCCTACTGCAGTATAAACACTTCTGTTATTCCGGCTACTTAAAAAAAAGGTAAGTCTAGATTCTTTGAACTAGAGTCTTACAACCTACCTCAGGGATGTATCTAAATCCCAGAAGAAAGCTCAGGTTGCCTGTGTTTCAGCACTACTAGACCTGTGCATCAAAGCACCCTGTCAGGCTCTGTATATGCTAACTGAGCAGATAAAGGGCAAGAAAGAAAGGGATAGGCCATAGTGAAGGGCATATTAGGGCTCTGCCCTCCCACCTGAGCATGGTACCTTCAGTGTGGGACTGGCTTTGCTCTTGCTATCCTTCCTGGCCTTTGCATTCCCAGCAAGTTTACAGTCCCAGCTGTACAGCAAGGCAGCTTCAGCAGGAGGGAGGAACATGGCATTGGTATGAATGCCTGATAGACTAGAGGTGGGTTTGGGGATGTAGACTTACATCTCTGCAACTTGGTAACGTGCTGGGGGTGTTTTGTTCTCTATGCACATGCCCTGATGTTAAGATCTAACATTTTATCTACTTGTTTTTTTGGTGCTGACATGCCTCTTCACCCATAATGTCAGCAAAGCATTCTAGTTCCCATGTAAATGAAAGCATCTGATGCCCCAAAGCAGTTTTCAGATATTCTGCCCCCATGCATCTAGCCTGGATCTTCACAGTTCCCCACAACACACCAGCTTTCTGGATTGCTATATATAAACTCCTATCTCCCTTCATTAACTGTACATTTCGTCTTTCTGACTCAGATGAACTAGGTCATCTTCCTGGAGCTAAAGTGACTTGTGGTTAAGTGCTGCTGTATCTAAATCAGGCAATTTGGATCTGGTCATTGGTACAAATTTATTGTATTAGTTTATCTCCACTGGGATCAACTACTGTGTTGCTATCTTCTTGGAGGATAATGCTCAACCTGTTTGCATAAAGATCTTTCAAATTGCTTATAGAATTGGTTTCCTTATAGTATTTCTAAATCATGGTCCAGATTTGCCATGAATTCAGGTTTGTAGTACTGCCCTCTTCAGTGAAATTACACTGTGTGATTTTCATAGGAAGTCTATGAAAACATTTTCTTTAGGTTAAAGGCTAAAGGACTGGAAACTCATGCTCTTCAGAAATATCTTCATAAATCCTACATGATGAAAAGTCTCTCAGAAATACGAGCCCCTTGCAAAGAAGATGAAAGTTTGCCAGACAATGTTTTTCTCATTTTGGGGTGACTATGACCAATGAACAGTAAGGCGGCAGGAGAGCCTTACGATTGACACTCAGCAGACCTTGCTCACGTTCCAGCTCTGTCTCTTATTTCCATACCTCTTGGCCACTCCAAAGGAAGTAACTGTATGTGTCTGAGATGTGCTGATCTGAGCAACAGCCTTTTTGTCTGGGAGTTCTTGATGGGTGCCAGGCAGACAGAAATCAAGTAGATTCCTGGTGGAATCTAGGCAGGGCAGTAGGCTGTCTTTAAAAGCAGTATAGTGCTATCCAAAATGACAGGCCTGGCAGGTCTGTATTCCTTGTGTGGCTGTATGCATCTTACTGTATGGAGAATTTAAGAAATGTGGACAGTTACGAAATTTATATAATAGGGACAATAATCCTTCTTTTCTGTTATCAACTCAGGTTTTGCACTTTATATCCCAGGAGACAACTGCTTCCTACACCTACTATGCAGAGCCCTGATCCCATTTGGGACCTCTAGATGGTACTGTAATATAATAATATAATACAATGACAGATGGATATTTCTAAAAAAAAATTAAAACCCCAGAAAAGGCCAGTTTGTGGGAAAATGTCATCAAAGGAGTAACTGCATTAGCCAAGTTCCAGCTTCCATGGCTGGACTGTTTGATTTATGTGCAATGAATAAGCACAGCAAGGAGGGGGGTTTTTGTTCATCAGACTTACCTGGTGGAAAGTCTGAACTACTGCTAACCTTTTCATGTCTTACAAATCCTCTCCCTGTACCCATCATTAAATACCTTCAGGTAAAAAAAAACAGCCAAGCATAGAAAATGGCCTCTTGTAATAGAAGCCAATGCATGTCCAATGGGTGACACGAAAAGTCAATTTTCCCTCTGCATTGCAATAAGTTTTCTCTGGCAGTCCCTTTGAACAAAGGTAACTGTCAGCAGGAGGCTATCACACCCTGCTCTGGAGTTTCTGAAGAAGGAATGTCAGAGATTCAAAATCCCTGAGAAGGGAACACCCCTGTCAAGGGGAGGCTTTGAAGTGAGACTAAACATATATTTATCATTACAGATGAGGCAGTATAGTATTCACAAGGAATAAAGACATGCAATGTGTCCTACGGGCATGGCAGGAGAGGTGACACGCATCATGAAGCCTTGTTAAACTGCTCACTGGGGCTGAGGAAACCTGAGGCTGGTGTTTCCTATTACTTTTCATGTCACAGTGCAAACCTTTTGCTTCCAGGAGTGTGCACACTTCACATGCACTATTGATATCCCTTCAATACATGGCATAACTCTTAAGCTTACCTCAAGAAGGTAACATAATCTTGTCCACATACCCAACACCGACGCCAGAAAGGATGCAAGGCAGATTTTTAGGTAGTTCAGCTCAGTGTGCTCCTTGTGAGAGGCCTGAACTTGGGCAAATAAGCCTCAGGAGGCTCACTTGGAAAGAGTCAGAGCATTGCTGCCATTTGCCTGGGAGGCTTGGAGGGAAAAGCAAAGCCAAAAACAGCCAGAATGTGTACGTTTCTATTTAGAGAGCCGGTCATCTCCATCGCTTTGTGTGTGTGCACATATGCATGCAAGAGTGATTATGATCTCAGAATGAAAGCAGTTTATTAAAGCAGTCAGTTGTTTTCCTAGTAGGAAAATGTGTGTATGCATATATATATATATATTTATTTATATAAACATACAAATACATAGTTTGTGCATTCAGATTTTTGATGTATTAAATTCTGCAGCACTTAGTCCCCGGTTCAGGAAACTGCATGGGTGCTATTTTTTACTGCACAAGATACCTGAGTGAGTGTCCATACAGTCAGACCCCCACAGCATCTGTAGGAGAACAGTGATTTACCTCTACTACAACTGTGTCAATAGGTACTTGGCTCCAAACCCAAAGGGTAGGTAGGTCCCTACTTCCATGCTCAATGATAATTTAAAAACACACGAATGTGTCCAGTTGTCCAGATGACAACTTTCTTCCATCTCACCAGGTAACTGCAAGAAAAAAGCTGAGCTACAGCTGTTAGCCAAACTGGGCTATGGATATGGTGAGTCAACATGCCTGCAGATTGCATTAAAATCACAGCATTTGCCTCACTGAGGTATCTGCCTGTGGCACCTGCAGTGATTTTCCTTTCCTGAGAATGGAGGAGGCTGCAGATAGCGAGATTTAGCTTTAGCAAGTGACATCCATCATTATTTAAACCATGCCTTCCCAGCATCCTTTATCCTGAGGGAGAGCAAACACATGATGCCGGAAAATGATGCATTTCCTGTGTGAATCTCATTATAAGATCACTTCATGGATGAAGTGTCCATATGAACTACACATCAACCATTGCTAAACAAATGATGGCAAGAATCCCTGACATACTGCTACTTCTCGTTTATGTTTCATACATTCCTCTCTACCCATAGAGTTTAAATGACACTGCTCTTTGTATTTCACCTGCCAGTTTTGATCAAGCCCATATAATGAAGGATGCATGTTTAAACTATCCCAGCATGAGTAATTTGAGTCAAATATAAGTTTGCATGAAAGCTTTGGTGTATTAGTTGATGGTAAACTTATTTTATATCTTCGAGACTGCCATTATGAGATGGGATGTCACATCCTGGTTGGAATAGTGATTGAATCTGATTGCAAATCATCCTTTATACAGCAATGCTTTGCTCTCCTCTTCTATGCTTGTAGAATGTTTGTTTTATCTTAGGGCTCGCTCAAGATACAAGATTTTCTGGCCAATTCTTTGCAGTCATTGACAAAATTAAAGCCAGTCTTCTTCCTCCCTTTCTTCTCCTCACATAACAGCCACACAGAGTACACTTAGACCATCTTCCAAGTGGTGTTCAGATAGGACTTCCAATCAGATAAGCAGCCCATCGGGTTTATGAGGAACTCCTGTGAAACCTAAACCCTTTCTCTTGCAAGTATTAGCTTGTTCACCTCTAAGGAGCAGTTAAGCATGGCCTAATTTGCAGCATGGGTTGGCCCTGCACACTCGGAGGAGTCTGATAACCTCCAAGGCTTTTTGGAAATGTTCAGTGATAGACACCAGGCAGAGAAGATTTGCATCCCACAAAAGACCCCTCTGCTACCTGTCTAGAGGGCAGAAAGAAAGCAACTATACAGATACAAAGTTAAGTCTTGGGAGCAATATGGTCTTCAAGATACCTGTGGGACTGCACAGCTGAGTCATAGAGCATGCATAGCCCCTGCAGCTACACAGCTCATTAGGGGTTCAGTGGCATGGGCAAGGCTGTCAGCTGTGTTTTTATACACTGGCCTTTTCCACAACACAACAACTTATCAAGAGGTGTGTCTACACTGCCCTGCTCCCCTGCCTCAGTATTAGAGCCTTGTGGGGAAATCTGGAGAGCTCCCTTTGTATTCCCCCCCAGAGGACACCTGTACACACTCTTTATGCAAATTTTTTTATCTGGGATGTTTTACTGCATCTGGGAGAGCTACAGCACTGGAGGACCAGTCAAAATGTTTACAGAACA
The DNA here is from genome assembly GCF_033783945.1 of Neopsephotus bourkii. Classification (NCBI taxonomy): domain Eukaryota; kingdom Metazoa; phylum Chordata; class Aves; order Psittaciformes; family Psittacidae; genus Neopsephotus; species Neopsephotus bourkii. The sequence goes on along the minus strand of NW_026901852.1, from coordinate 3,988,321 downwards.
GACACGGTGAGTAGATCATCCACTTGAGGAAATAAGGGTTACAGCGTGCCGAAGGGAAGTCATCCAAGTACCACTTCAGGTCTTTGGCAGAGGCAAACCTTGACTGTCTGATGTAGTTATTTCATGAGTTTTAACTGTGTGGGATATGAGCACATAAGATATTGCAACTCAGACTTATCATCAACTGGTATAACAGGCAAGACCTAGATGCTTAGCCCTTTGGAGCAAGGACATGAACAAATGTCCCTAAACAGTTTTCACAAGCAGTTGCTGTGATGAAAATGTCCATATCAAAATCTGACTCATAAACAGTTTATCACATATGGTAAATCTGCCATTCTTTTTTGAGAATGCTTCTCTCTTATTTTTATATCCTATGTGCTCCATGAGCCTCCCTAGGGGAAAACAATGCCTTGGAAGCAAAAGACATGATTGTTTTGTAACATGCTGATTTGTAAATCCTCTGTTAAGATGTCATGGTTGGGGCTCTCTTGCACAGTACTTTTTAAGCAACCTTATCATCAACCTGGACTGAACTATTCAGATGAGCTACAAATGTGGAACAAACCTATAATTCCTTCTTAAATAGTTTACAAGAAATTGCTCCAAGGTTACAGACTGTGGACATGAAAGTGCTGTGAAACAGTCGTAGTGGTGCAATCTATCAGAAATGAACATTTTTAGCTTCCTTGTTGATTAGTGAAACTGGAACCATTTCTAGCAACTGTTTAGAGAAATGCAAGCTGGTTTCAAAGCTGTTTTTTTCCCTACAGATTCACATTATATATACTACCTTACTATATAATCACATTTTTTTTTTTTTTTTAACAAAACTGTTATTGAAAACTTATTACAAACATTGTCTTTCTAACATATTGGTATTTTACTAACAGATTCTGAAAAAATATCTAATCCTACTTAAAATAAGCACAGCTTACTTCTATTAAAATGTTTTATGTTCAGATCAAGTATCACAAATCTGCTTTCAAAGCATTTGAAATAGAAATTATGTACATGATTATTTGCTCTGCTGTCATTCACTGAAGTCTCACAACATTTGACATAGCTGATGTCTGATCAGAAGCAAACATCTAGTTCTCTTAACTGGGATGATACAGAATTGATGTGATATAGGCAGGCTACTTCTATTGTACCTTAAGATCATTTGGTTTGATCTTTTACTGTGGCTGTTTTCTTGCTTAGACAGCTATATTAACGGCACTGTATCTCCAGCTGGTGAACAGTGGAAGGTCCTTATATTGTTGACTTAGCTGTGGGCTGCTTCCACCTTCTCTCTTCACCTCTCCAGGTGTTCCACCTACCTTCCTCTGTCAGCATTAGTGTTTCTGCATCACCCAGTGTGCCTGATGGTTCACTGATGCAACTGAAACTAACTCCAAAAAAAAACATTAAAAAATTACTTCTCTGTTGACTATATTTTCATGAATTAATACGAAAAAGGAGGAAGCGAGACAAAGAAGCTGCCAGAAATTAAATGATCCCAGGACGATCACAGAACTGACTTCTTTTGGTGTCCTATCTGAAAGAGAGTGAGTAAAGATACATCTACTTGAAGATGCTAATAATCTGTCCCTGTATGTATACATGAAATGCTTTCTGCACATAATTCCTGCAATCACATTTCCTCATGAGGTTCTTGCTTCGTTTTGGCTAATATCTAAAACGTCTCTCCTTTCTTTTTCTGAAATCCCCACTCTTCTTTGTCAGATGTCTGTGCATCTCGTTACTGGCTGTATTTCTCTAATATGAAAATGCTGCATTCCCATAAGTAAAACTAGGGGAATGATTTATGCGTTTTTCTGCCTGAAAAGGCCCCTTGTGTGCTCCACATGTAAAGACAGAACAAAGCAGATCTCTACTAACATTTGTTTTCCTTTTAGCAGTTATTGCCATAAAAAGAGGTCAGAATGAAATGAAACAACTTCATGTCTTGTCCCTTGTCCAGCTCTGGTGCCTGATCTATTTTCAGCTGTAATCATTATGGGTCTCTCTCTGAATACATGAGAATGGACTTTGGCCCCTTAAGGATTACATCTCGCTTGGTGGTTCCCACAACTTCGGCCCAACTGGTCACAGTCCATCATGCCAGCCATGTGTACTCTTTACCTCTTAACACTTTCTGCAGCCCCAGGTGCAGAGCACTCACGATGGACTCAAGGACCACCCAGAACTTCTGCACTGCAGCAGCGAAGCCATTGATACAAGCAACTTGACAATCACACCCTATAATAAATAAATCTCATGCCAGGAGTTCCAGCACAGCTGAGCTAGTCAGATGTGCTCATCTTCAGGCATTTCAGGAGTGGTCTGAGGGGAGCCACTGCTGGCTTCACTGTCTGGTTTTGTTCCTAGCTGTAAAGCAAAACCAAAAGGCCAAAAGTTTTTTAAATAGCATTATATGGTTTCTAAAAATGAAAACGACAATCCAGAATCCACTAGGTAAGTTCTGGCACTGTGCACTTCAACATCTAATCTATGAGAAATATAGTGACTGGGAAAGAGTAATAAACCTTCTGCTTGAAACTCTGTCTTTGGTCAGAGAGCAAATGTCATAGGGAGCATCCCTTTACCACTTCTGGGTGCTCCCAAACCATCTAAAAAGTCCATATATGAAGCCTGATGTCAGTCAAGCTTTCAGCTTTCTGGAGTCCTTACTGTTCAGGTGGAATTAACAGGAGCAGAGGTGCTGTCTGAAGCAGTGATTTGACAAGGGGAAATCTTGTCCAGTGCTGAGAGACTGCTGACTTATTTCACGCAACACTCCATCAAACTTAAGATCAGCTGCACTCAATCCCACCACAGCCAAATGCATTTAGAAAGTAGGAGTCAGAGCAGGCACATATTGCTCTTCCCCTTTGTACGTCTACCCACCTCTGCGTAAGGGAAATGGTGAGGTCAGAGCTGCACCCAAGTTATCGTATTTGAAACCTGCCAGTGGACCTCTCCTCCATGGGGGTATACAATATTTTTCACATTTCCTTTGTGTCTTTCCATCTACCATGTCCTACATCGACGAGTTCCACAGTTTAGTTGTGTTGTGTGGAAAAAAGGGCTTCCTTCACTTGGTTTTATATTCGGCAATTATTTTCATTGGGTGTCTCCATGTTGCTGTGATGTTAGAAATAATGATTATACATACACCTTCCACCTCCTTTATACCCTACATCCTTTTACAGTCCTTAATGAAAACTAAGAGTCTCTCCAATTTCTCCTTAAACAGAAGCTATTTCCTACTTCTCATCAGCCTTTTTACCATCCCTTTATTTTTCTTTTTTGTAGTTGGATAAACTAAATCCCTTTTTGGTGTGGAGAAATCCCAGAAATGCATGCAATATATAAGATGCAGATGACTTGTGAGTTCAAACCCAGACATAACTCTATTGTCTTGTTTGTTCTCCCTGCATTCTTTCCCTAATAAGTCAGTTCCTAGTTTTGTTTTTACCTGACATAAAAATGTCCTCTTCTGCTGAAGTTGATGGTGAAAGTTCTGATGTGATTTCCATGAAGGGCAGGTTCAATCTTTGTCCCACAGCTCACCCAGCAGCCCTGTGCTAATCTCCTGAGTTATCAGGCCGCCTATCAGCACTCTATTGTCCAGGCTTTTGTTGATCTAAGAGTAGGTCTGCATGGATTCCATGACAAATCAATGACTCTAGGCTTCTCTTGAGAGAAAGGGAATAACTTATTACTGCTAATGGTTTGTTTTCTCTATCGATCTTCTTACCTCCTCCTGACATGCAGCTCTGCGTATGTGGAAGTGCTCTCAGAAATATCCCCAGTAAAACCACTTCATTTCTGGAAGGAACTCAGCATGTTAGACCTAACAGTTTTATGTTCTTCTGAACAGGTGAGACTATTTTTGGTCCTACTCTGGCTGGTTTATGACCAGCTAAAAAACTGTCAGTAGGTGTTAGTGTACTGCTTACATACAATGCCATAGGCAAGGAAGTAAGGTCAGAACATTCACCCTGTTTTCCACACTCAGGTGGCATTGCCCACCCCAGCAGTCTCTTGAAATTTGGAATAACTGAACTGCAAAGTCTGACACTCACGTGGTGACATGAGAATTGCAAGGCTCATTTTTAAAGCCGTTTTCTCTCTTTCATCACACCAGAAATAAAAGACAAAATCTTCACTCAAACACGTTCTTATTCAGAAAACACAAGGATTTAAATGAGCAGCCTTCCTCTCTGTAGGTTTAGCCTCCAAAGCAGGTGTGTTTGAACTCTTAGGATCCAACAGTAGGTGACACTGGGAATGGCAAGCTAGCTCTGCTACAGACAGTGACATAATTCCCAGCAACTTCATTATGAATATGTTTTTACCCAAGGGCTTTACCAGCTAAGTGACTGTTACTGTATTTACGTACAGCTAGAGGATGCATGATGTCAAGTGCCAAGCTTTTCAGGTAATTTCTGTTTAGCATCTGCACAGGCATGCATAGGAAATGTCAAAGGTAAGGCACAGTCTTTGATCGTTGCCTTTGGGTTAGCCATTTTGTATATGAAGGCAGAAGAGAAAATGGATTGATTTCTTCTAGGTCGTACTTTTCTCCCCCAGAGAAGTAGATTTCAAGGGGACTGCTTCTACAAGCAAAATTATTCACATGCATATGTCTTCTCAGGATCAGCACCTAAATTCGTGCAATTCTTCACACAGAGCAATTACTTTTCACATTTGATTTTAACAATGTTAGCTCCCAATTCAATTAACATCAGCACTATTTTCTCTTGACAATTTCATGGCAAGTCTATAGGGATCCCATTAAAATGTCATTATATTGCTGCTGTGTTGTAAGACTTCAGTAGGGAAAACAATTTTAGTGCAAGTCTACAGAGATTTTGTTATGAAGCTGTTAGAATGTGAAATGCAAATGACATCAATTATTTCAGTGTGAGCCTGTGGAGTTCCAATCCTGATGTCATCATGATATGAAGTTAAAAACTATTCCAGCCTTCATGTATGAAGACACCACAATGATGTGAGAATTAAGGGAGAAAGGAGGGAGGGAGAGGAAGAGTCAAAACACTTTTAATGCATTATTACAGTGACGTGGAACAACAAACAGGATTCTTAGATCATGTATTATAGTCACCATATGCCCTTGGCAACCCTAGTTCCTAGCCTTCCATATAGACAATCCTCTAATCCCATATACGAAGGGTTTATACCACTAATTTATAATGATAGGGGGCATTTTTAAATCCCTGCAATGAAAGAATCCATTCCTGCTGCACATATTTTGAGCAGAATGTAGTTTCCCACAGCTGAAGTTTACTCTGCACCATGCAACACATAAGTACCCCTTAAACCCGTGGTAAGTCTAATCATGTCTGTACACTTCATCTGTGTAATTCTCTAGAAATAATTAGAAAAGAAGGATCACCAAGCCCAGAGGGTGGATCCCCACTGTGTGCTAAGGGCGGCTCCAAAGCTGCCTTGGTACCAGGCGCATCAGTCACACAAACAAACTCGTGAAAGGAAGCTCAGATGCCACTCAAATGTGCCCTGTGGAGCACATCTGACATTGTTCCTCCCAGCAGATGTACAGAGGGGACTTGGCTCCTGTGTGGAAGTTGCCTGGATGGTCACTTGCCTGTCCTAAACCCAGTTATTTCCTAGTGCGGGAGAGAAAGCCACAGGGTCTCTGAGTGAGGCTGGGAGACAGCTGATCATGCAGTGCCGTGTTACTACTGGCTGTGTGAGTGAAGACAGCGGGATTAGCCCTAAAGGCAAGAGCTTGGTGGGGTTAGTTAAGGAGGGGGAGTAGTCACTGTGGGAACAGATAGAAACAATATGAATATGTGGAAGATGTGACTGAGTACACTATCTAAAATGCACCTTTCTATGCTGTGCCAAGCACAGATTATTTGTTGTGCAGAGCCTGCATCCCCATATTTTTGTGCAGATGTGCTCCCCTCCACTTACAAAAGGTCTACACAAAGTAAAACTGGATGTAGTAAACTCCAAAAAGTGCTCTAGGCTTTCAGTCAATCTCTTTGGACTTTGGCCCAAACTCATCTGGTCAGTGACAGGCTACAGAAAAATACTCCTTTTGCTGACATGGGTCAAGGATGTTGACGATCGTTACCTACTCTTCTGCACAAACAGCATAATGAGTTTAAAACTACAGCTCTGTCTGACGGGACAGATTCTCCTCAAGTCCCCATCACGAATGAATGGTTGCTTTTCCAGAAAATTCCAGCATTATGAGCATCATCTTTGAACAGTCCCAGAACCAGCAAGGGCTTCAATACACATCCAGGAATCCATGACTGGGAGAGAAATGGGATTTCCTCTTCTTCTTTCATAGAGACATTGCAGGTGATCTTAATTCTGGCCTTCTGTAGTTCAAATGAGATCTATGAAACCCTTCAGAAACACAGGACTTCCAAATGGCAAAATCTTAGAAAATGTCTCAGGTTTAGGAACTGTCCTGGGAGAGTTGATCTGACCACATCTGATGTGTTGGTCTGTCTGTTCTACATGTACCTATGATGGCATTTCACAGGAGATGCAGCAGCACCAGCACATACTGCATTGCACCCACAGAATTGCAATTGCCTTATGCTTCTTAACATCTGCTCAATGAATGATGTTTTCAACTTCATTTATACTTGCTCTGAAGCCAGGTATTCTCTGCAAGCTGAAACTTCTAAGGACAGGGAATTATCTGAAGAGTTTCTATCTCACTCCAGCACAACAATGGTATCACCTAACTGTAGCATTCATTTCCAGAACTATTAGAAAGGAATAACTATATAGATATTGAATGCCTTAATATTCATTTTAACTTTCACAGAGGTGTGAAAAGGGAAGTACTGTGGGAACACTTCAACGTCTTTCTGCTGAAATTGCCAAATAATGGCCAGGCTGTGGTATGTAACACAAGCTGCTACACTTTACCTATGCTCAGAAATCTCTGTTTGCAACTCACCCACATGGGAAATATTGGACTAGGATATCTGCTGGGAGTTTTGTCCTCATTGCTGCCTCTGCTCAGATACACTGGAGATAGTGGCTTAACTGCAAGACTAGAAGGTTTTTATTTCTCTTTTCTGAGCTGCATGCTAAGCAACAAATACATAACATCCTTTGCTACTATAAAGGTCAATGTTATGGTAGTCTCCTCAGCTGAGGAGCTAATGTAGTTGATGGCAGCTGCTATAGCTGTGAGTTACTCCTGAGAGTAGCCTCTGTATATATGTGGGCAGACAAAACCCAAGGGGGTCTGCAACCTTGCTGTCTTCTTTCTGCACTGCAGATAATACAGGCTTATTGAAAAATTCTTAATCTGCATAATCAGGACAGAAAATGAATATGAACAGATTCACTCATAAAATTTCTCTCTTTCCTTCTTCTGTACTTCCAGACCTCCTCCATGAACAGCCTCTTCTGTAATGTATTTTGCTATTTCTGGATCTGTTCTAAGACAGAAAGCAGAAGAACACCAAAACTGCTCTGGGTTAACTCAGTTAAAAAGCAAAAACCTGAAAACCAAAACCCAAAAGGCAATCTAAATTTATCTGAAACCTGTTTAGGTTGTTAGGGGTTATTTAACCCAAAACAGTTAGCCATCCTCCTCCTCCATTTAGCTATGATGTTTATTTTGCACAGGAATTAATAGAGATGATAAGTGATAGCTCTTTGCAAAGCATTTACAGAAGAACCAAAACCCAAATTTGCATAGCCCAGAGCTTTTGTTATAGGTTCTGAGTTTGCAAACATGCCCTCAGAGCAAGATGGCTTGTTGAGCCTGTGTTAAATTCAGCAGGCTCCAGTGGATATAATGATAACAACATAAGAGACCAGTTAAGAGGTGCACTGACTCTGGATAGCTGGTTGTCAACATCCACTTTTGCTGCTGAATAGAAGAAATAAGACCAGATGGGTGGCCAGAGAGAGGAGGAGGGAAGGCAGCAAGAAAAGGAGGTTGGGGCTCTTCCACCTCCTTCTGGAGGCTGGAGGCTCTTCCACCTTAGCACCAAAGGCAAGAAGTGGAACAAAACCACTGAGCAGTACACTTCCTGCTCTCATCAAGCAGAAGATAATATCTCAAACACTTCCCACAGGGATGGTTATCCCTGTTGTTTACTCCTAGATACCTCCTTCTTCTTTCCCTTTTTCCCTGGCACCATGAAGCCTATGTTCTGAGTCTGCTGGCTGGAAAAATGATGCAGTCCCATCCCATATCCACTCAGACTTAGAAAGCAATGAAGGGGAAAAGAGACACTGCCAGACTGGAAATCCTGTCCCAGGGCTGTATCAGATTCCTTGGTACAATCCCAGCACAGCCTGGTTCCTCCCCAGGTCAGACGACTGTAACAGATTCAGTGTGGGCCTGTTGGGACTACATGGCAGGTCCTGTGCTCTCCTGTCATACTACAAGGTTCGACTTTACATCAAGTGATTTGTCAGTATTTTCCTGCTAGCATTTGGTTTTTCTCTTGGCTCTGCTCCTCACTGCTGTTAACTGTCCTGACAAATGAAGGTAATTCTGAAACTATGTGGCTTTGTAGTTATTATCTTTGGTAAATGTTTTGAAAGCTGGAGAGTTGCTGTTTGCTCCTTCATAAGCTGGAAATGCCTGCCAGAAGTTCAATTTAACTGTCAACACCTCTGCTCTTGAACTTAAATATTTTGGAGTCTGTCTTTATAGTTACATATATTAGTATGTTCTGCTTTCTGTAGGACAGACAACTGGTTGCTAATAAGAATGTATTCCTGTTTAGTCATGTTCCTTTATTTAAGGCTGGTGCTGAACTAGTTTTCATCTCTCTGTGCTAGTATTCATGTCAGAAATAGGTTTTGTGAGATCACTGCTGACTGTACCCCTTCAGGGTCTCTGTGCTTTCAAACAAAAAAGCCACAAACAGATCCTGGATAACCTCATGACTGACACTGCTACCAGCTTTTTGAAGCTGGAATGGTAACGCCAGGAAAAACTTGTAGTAGGTCCCTCCCATTTCCATGAGCATTTTCATGCACATATACAAACATGCTCAGTAACTTTAGAGGGAGGATTCATCCGCACTGAATTAGGCACATCGATAGCTAGTCGAAGAAACATAGAATCATAGAATCATAGAATAGTTAGGGTTGGAAAGGACCTTAAGATCATCCAGTTCCAACCCCACTGCCATAGCCAGGGACACCTCACACTAAACCATGTCACCCAATACTCAGTCCAATCTGGCCTTGAATACCGCCAGGGATGGAGCATTTACCACTTCTTTGGCAATGAGTTGAGTGCCTCAGCACCCTCACAGTAAAGAACTTCTTCCTTATATCTAACCTGAACTTCCCCTGTTTAAGTCTGAACCCACCATAAGCACTTATAACTTTGCATACTAAAACTTCACCAGACCTAACAGTAAATAAGCACATGCTCTGTTCAAAACATCCTTAATAATAAACATATTCGTCCTGTGTCAAATGAATCATCCCCTGTGTTTCATGGCAGTATATATATTCTGTTCCATGAAAGTCAGCCAGGCAAGTACCTTAGTCCCTTTTGAAAATGCCCCTAAGGTTTTGATCTTCATTCAGACCAATGCTCAACTCCCATTGACTTTAGATAGAATTAGGTATCTGTGTGGTCTTGTGAATCAGGCCATGGAGAGATTTCCAAACCTGCTGATGCATCTAGCTGCCTCTAATTTCACATGATAAATGGAATCTGTATCTTTAAGCTCCAGAAAACTGAGGGAACTCTATCCCTCCTCATTGCTTTGTATCCTCTGTCCTTTTAGGGAGTAGGAATAGGAATTATTTGTGGTAAGATATACTTAAGACCTCATTGGTTTTGGTTGTGTTATGACAGTAAGCTAAATGGAATTCAGCACACATTTATCCTTAAAATATAATGAGAGCTGGCTATGACCCTTACTGGATACCCTGTTAATAGCCTCTTAACTCCATATTAAGCCCCTCTTCATTAAGAACCCTGAACATTCCTAAATGACTGTTCTTTCACCCTGCCTGGACAGTGCTCAGCCATAGTCTGCTCTCCATGGGCAGAAGCAGGAGGAGGAAGAATGATGTTAACAAGAACCAGATAGAGACAATATGCCCTAAACTCCTCTCATGCTAAAGAATGCCTGGGCATGACTACAGCTCTGTGGGTGGGGAAAGGCAGAGTGGGTAAATCTCTCCTCCAAAGTTCATGCACATTAAGGGTCCTCTTTCACACTGTGCTCCATAAGGAAACGGCCCGATTGTCAGGGTTGCTTATGTCCAGCTGTCTCACTTTGGTACCTGCCTCTAAGTTCTGTGAGAATTCAGTTAAAAAGTAAAATATTTGTCATTCAATATGTTTCTGTGGATGCCACCAGCAAATTCCTGAGAATATATAATAGATAATATAATATGGAAGACAAATAATCTCTTATGCACACTGAAGCATAAAAGGGACAAACTGTATGTTAGTAACTAGAAGCAGCTGGTCAGAGTAGATTCATAGTCTGAGTGGAGCTGTATGGGGATAAGAGTTTCATTTAGCTTTAGAAAGTGCCTAATGTGCCAAACCAGCCCAAATGACAGGGTTTCCCTAATCACCACAGATAACCTCATGCCAGGGCTGAGACACTCATTACACTAGCACCTTTAACTCACCTAGATTAAACTGTGGTATTGTGAAAGCTCAGAGGACTTTCTGATACTGCCTTTCTGCAACCCGTCTGTATCAGTATAGATTTCACTCCACAGCCACTCACATGCAATGCTGGTGCCAAAAAGTAAAGTGAGAGCTCAGTTCTTCAGCAAGACACTTAAAATGTGAATAGATGGGTATGCAGAAAATAATCCCCCAGCTCAGATGTACAGTTGGGGTATGATTATGAATGTGCTTGGAACTTGATTCATCGAAAAGCAGTAACACCTGAAACAGAGTTGTAGAAGTGTCAAGCAACATTGCCACAGGATAGTCTAAGAGAGTATAGTAGCATAGGGAGCGGGAAACTAAGAATATAAGCATAAGAACAGCGTTGCCCATAAGGAAGCATCCTGGAGGAAGCAACAGAATTATTCCTTTATGAAGAATGCTATTCTGGAAAGGGGTCTAAAGAACATGTTTAATATGAGGAAGAATGGCAACAAATGAGCAGAAAGACTAGCACATGTGGCAACTGAAATGTAGTTTCTCAACATCTAGCTACAAAGGTAGTAAAAATGAGTTATCTAGAAAGGCTATAAAAGTTCTACAAAAGCCCATTTAAATCTATATTGAACACCATGTAGATAATATTACAATGGGATGTGTCAGCAAAGGCGAGCTGAAGTTTCCTGGGTCCAGTTCTGTGCTGCTACCTGCTCTCTCCCAGTAGAAAACTTGTACCCATATTCAAGCTGAGATAGAGAGATCTTGATATACAGAAGGATCTTCTCAAAAGCAAGAACCATGGAAATTTGTACTTCAGCAACACTCACACCTATTGCAGTTTTACTGTAAGTGAAACTGTGAGTAAGCACGTGTGTGTGCTGATCTTCTCTGTTCAGTGAACAAAAAACAGCGGGGATATTGTAAATTTGGAACGTTCTTAATCAAATGCATTGGGAGAAAACCCCCACGTCTGCAATGCAGGTACACACACACCACACCTCAATACTTAAGAAGTGTTGTCTGTACAGCTTTCATCTGCCCAGCTGATTTATTGGTCTCTCAGCATAACCCTTTCTGAGAGACTCTGTCCTACAATATACTCAGCTGAACAGTGTCGGAGAAGTGCCAAATGTCAGTGTCATTCTTGTTGGCAAGTGTAGCTGTGGAAGGTCCCTTTCCTATCTCACGCTGCTGTTATGCGCCTTTGTTTTTCACACTCACACGCACAGCTCTGACTGCTGCTTGACTCTCCAGGGGAGAGAGATGCTGAAATGCCTTGTTCTAGATGTATGATTTTGTACAGCGTATTTATCAATGCTCTTTCACCAACAGAACCTGTACTGTCACCTTCTAGACAGCGAGTAACCTGAGAAAGGAATGTGTCAAGGAGTGAAAGTCTTCAGTGCTATGGAAAGTTTCACCCTCACCTCCCAGAAACCGCAGGCTAGGTAAAGTAGCCAGAATCCGTGTAATGTGTATTAAAAGAGGCATGGATTTGGCTTCTGGGGAGAATCCTCTTATTGTGTGAGCCAAGGAAGACGCCATCAGTCCCTGGAGCCAGTTTCCATCAGAAAGTCAGATAATTCTTCCCTGATCTCCTCCTGAGCCCTGGGGATTACATGGCACCTCTACAACTTGTTCCTTTTACAGTTCTATTAATATAACAGGACACAGCAGCATGGGAGCACCCATGTGCCCTGGCACCCTGCAGGGACATGTTCCAAGCTACACTGTCTGTTGATGGCAGCCTCACTGCCACACTGGAAATAGTCTCAAGCTTGAGTGCTCACAGTCAGGGAGGCTCTCCTGAATGGAAGGAGCTGAGCTTCTTCATCTCTTCCCTCCTTCCAACTTCAAACATGAAAGAATATGCATTTCGGGGGCTCTGTAGGATTTCTTTTAATCTTTTCTCTTTTCATAGGTGCCAACCTGTGACAAAAAAGGTGGCCACATCTCACTGGATAATGCCAGCACCAACAGGTGACCAGCCTGCCCTGTAAATTGAGCTTAACATCAGTTCCCAAAAATGATTTAACAACTTCATATTCTCAAAATCTAGCTTTATGGCCTTTGTGCTTCCTTCCACCTCCACAATGTGGCAACGTGGATATTGCCTTAAGGAGGTGCTGTAACAAATGCTCAGATTAGGTAGTGTTGGGGCTACATATGAAATCGCACAAGAACACAAAGAAATCCTCAGTACCTTGAGGCCTCACGCCAAACTGTTATCTGAACAAAATGTCCTGAACATTGACATCCCAATCCAACCTCAGTAACATGTTGTGATGGAGATGGGCTCCAGTGCTAGCAAATGGGTTGGGTTCAGTGTCCAGTCAGTGAGAGCTTACACTGATGTTGCGCTGTTTTTGCAACCCACAGATCCCAGTTGCTCCACCTGAGCACTCAGTAGCCAGATGGCTGCACTCAGCTGGGCTCTTCTGATGTTTCTTCACTGCAGGTGAATTATCTGTGTGTCCAGAATAGCAGATCCCAAACATAGTCAAGATTTTGGGTGTACGAACTTACAGGATCTGTCTTGTGTCCAAATACCTCACAATTACTCTTCAAAATGCTCATGACCAAATCTTGTCCAGCTTATTAACAACTCTTGTCAGTACAGTGGAGACTCCTGGATTCAAGTGCAATAATTAAATGGATGAAACTTGCAAACTCAAGGGTAGAAATACATATTACTTGGAGCTCGGGGCAATAAGACACACATGAAATAGCATGAAATATGACATTGCTTGAATGCTCCTGTTCCTATCTCATATAATCATTTGCCTTCAGACAGCAGAGGAGGGGGAAGAAGAACTGCTGAGCTGTTGAATTGTTTAACACTAGCTGTTACTACTGTCTTGACCCACGACCTGATGCAGTCTCCTCACTTTCTGGCTCCCTCTGACAGTGACACCATGGCAGCTTGTCTCTTGAGTAAATAGATTCATCAGTCTGGCTATGTTTGCATGTATTAATGCATTTAGAGAGATCTCTAATCCATCCCAAGCTGAAACTGTGATTTGATCCCAAAGGTTAATGCACTGCTTTTACATAGCACAATGGATAAGTTGAACTTGTATGTTATCGCTTGGTGTTCAAACACCTCACAAATGCACACTGTCTTCCAGACAGGAACTTCAAAGTATTTTTCCAATCACCAATTTAACCCCACAATGCACTAGTCAAGTCAGCTAGCAGGAACAGCTTTTGTCTTTTGGGGTAAGTAAACTGAGGCAGGGAAAACTCAAACACTGATGTCCAATGCAGCTTATTTTCAAAGACACCAGGTCCTTACAGCTGCCTTTGCTTTAGGATTCCTACATACCTCTGAACTTCAGATAACATCTATTGAACTAAATAATGAAGTGAATAATGAAGTGAACAAAACATGAATAAAGGCGACAGTGTATGAATGTATTTTCCTGTCCTTTTTGTGATCCTTCAGACCTCATAAGTTGCTTTATACATGCAGGGGAGATGGATGGAAAGCCAGGGTTTTGGGGCTTATTTTGCCAGAAGGAATGGTTTGTGTTCCTGAATAAAGACACCTAATTTTTAGTGAAAGCTGAAAAGAGGAAGAGAATTCCATACTACTGGTATTATATATCCCCTTATTTATGCGTATTGGCCTGTCTCCAAAGCAAAGCGTGTGGAAACCATATGACTACTATTGAATATGTGCCTAAATCAAATTTGCAGTGTTTTTGCTTGCCAAGCACAAGACTCCAGTGGGGTTAGATACCATATGTTAGGTAGAAAACAGGTTGCAGTTTTATTGCCTGCCTTTCCAGGTGCAGGATGATCTTGCCAAAATAACTGACATGCAATTGTACAGAGCCTCCATTACATTCTGCTTTATTTTGGGTCCCTAAGCCCATCCTAATACCTCCAGCATGGTTGACCAAAGCAGCCACCTACCTCTTCAAAAGCAGTTTCTTTAAGTGGAGAGGGAAATAAAGAAGGTAAGGCTTTGGATCTTTCCTCCATCTGAACTTGGGAAAAACACATTTGCAGGAGAGGTTGCTAGAGAAGGCATCAGGAAGCAACATGCACCCTGCACTTCAAGGCATCGTTCCCTTTGCAGCAGCACTAAAGCTTTCAAAATGTGGTTTTGTTCCTTGTTGGCACAAACCCAAATCTTTTAGAGCAGAGTCTGTGCTGTAGATTGAATATGTGTTTTGCTGCTCATGACTCCAAACACAAACAGAAGAGCCTGGTCCAGCTGCCAGGTTCAAAGGGAAGGGATTCAAATATGGTTTTCCACTTTTGGTCAGGAAGCTATAATGGAACACTAGCCATCAGACAGCTGCCATTTTATTCAGAAATACAGAGCCTTCTATCGTAAATGCTAAGAGTGGCCATAGTGAATGAAAGATCCATCCAGCCCAGCAACCTGTCTCTAAGAGAGATCAAATTCATGAAAACGTATTCTAACAGCATCTTGTTTAGGGACTTCCATGTACGTTTGCAGGCAACATCAGTTGTGGGGTACACAACAAAGAGAAGCCAGGGTCACCTGGACCTCGAACATGGAACATTTGACCTCAGTGTCACACAAGCCACTTGGCATTATATACCTCTGTGTCCAGCTTTGCTGCAAGCACCCAGGAGTGAATATCCAGGCATGATAGCTCTGTTCCAATCTTGGTTAAAAACATTTATTTACCATTTACAATCAAAAGCTGATCGCAGACTGATTTTACTGCTGTCTAATCATGTCACAAATCCAAGGCCAGGCTTCCTTTCCAGAAGGCCCTATGATCTCCATGCTTAGTCTTGATTGATGTTCTTGGAAGTATAAACAGTTAATCTGGACTTCGGGAGTTTATGTACTGGTGGGATCTGTGCAAGAGTTTGAAAAATCAGAATCTTTTACAAAGGCCCAGTGTTTCTATTCCAGTGTTGCCTGCTTAATTTCTGTAGATAGAACAATTTTCCACGGTGAATCCCAGTAACCACATGAGCCTTATAGAGTTCCAAGAGACGTTGCCTCATGTCTAGTCACTGCTGTCATTTCTCACTGTCTTGACTATCAGTGCGTCTGCTGTATAACCTTACCAGCTCTGAAGGTACTCAGAGATGCATGCACTGCAGAATAAACATATTGACCAAATGATTGCACCCCTTCTACAGGATGCACATATAGCCACTTACAGGCTAATGTATCAAGTCAGTTCTAGGTGGATGGGAAGCCCTCTAAAATCCATTCCCAGAAACATTGCTGAACAGCAGTAATAGGCTGTGTATAGATTTCCTCACAAGGAGAATAAAAAATATAAAGCAGAGTCAGCAAAGCCCTAGGAAAAAAATATGTCCAACGATTGACTGTATTTAGTGAAACCAATTGAAGGCCAGTGTGAGAGTCTGGGAAACCCAGGAAACAAGAGAAGCTTTCTCACTGAGCACATGAATAAATGACACTCTGGAGTCCTGGTCACTGCAGATCAGCAGGACACTGCAAAGCACAGATCTGATTGCTATATGATACTGTATGAATGAGCAAAGAGACAGAATGTAGCCTGTGTAACTGCTTCTTTCACAGGCGAAACTGAAAGGAGCAATAACCACGTGAAGGGACATGGTCAAGTAACTATGCTGCCTGTTTTCTGTTTACCTTGGATCTCTGTTTGACTCATTGGTCTATATAAACACCTAGACATCAGCTCAGGTGAGAAGAGAGTCCAGCTCTGCAATGCTGCAATATAACAATTTTTTAACAGAAAAAAAACGGGCAGGAGAACCAAGAGTCATTTTCACATAGCCTCGTAGTGCTATGGCTAGACAGAGAAACATGATAACTAAGTGAGCAGCCCCTAAAACACTGGAGAGAAGTGCTTGAAGCAGCCCCACAATTAATAGCTTTGGTAGTTTCCAAACCCTTTTCTAAAGTAATAGCAAAAGCTTCATTAGAAAGGAGATCATAAAAGAAATGTAGATGAATGACCAGATAAAGCTTCAGGTTGCTCCAAGAAATAAGGAAGTAAATGGTTGATTGACATGAGGATAAAAGCCAAGGCCTCAGGTAGGAAAACCAGAAGAAACAAGGAGATGGTGCAGCAAAACAACCCAACATGATGTAGGCCAAAAAAAGGAATACAGTGACAGATGGAAGGTCCCCAGTGTTAGCAATAACATAAACAACAAGGGATGATTTCATAGAAGGGGTATTAATCTTATTAATCTGTGATGGATTGCCAGTAAAAGAACATCTTGTTGGGGTACAGGTTCTCAGGTGACACACTGAGTAGTATGGTTAACATTTGACATGGATCTCGTGGTCTGATGACATCGTGCCTGTATAGCACCCATCTTTGTCCATTGATCATTCTCCTGGCTCATGGTCCTATGGGATTTTCCTGGATTTAGGTAATTAGTCTTATATGTGATAAACCATTCAGATGTGCCTGACACAGAGGGCTCTGGGGCCATGGTGTGTGGAGGTTACACTACATACCTGGGACTGTCTTCCCAGAGGTTTCAGAGAAACCCCACTGAAATGTTTGATGTTTGGCAGCAATCTCCTTCTTTTCTTTTGCTGCTTCCTGTCACATGATGGGACATGCAATCCTGTTCTGTTATTGCCCACAAAGCCGTACATAGACAATGCTAACTGTTTTTGCACTGGGCACAAGCTCCTAGAGCCTCTTACAGGAGCAGTACATTTCTGCTCTAGCCACCCTCCGGGTCTTTGCTTTGGTACCAATCCCATTTCCATGCAAAATGCACATGCACAGAGAGATTTAGCACCAAGACAAGGACAACTTAAAAATACCTTAATAGCATGTTCCAAGCATTTGTTTTCTCTCGATTTAAAGCTGGTTGGGTTAAAATTCATTGAATGCTATATAAACTGTAATTTTAAAAGACAGTCTTCCTTTGGGCACCATCAGAGCAATGGAAACAACTACAGAAAATACAGAGGAATCAGGTATCACTTTGTAAGAAAGTAACTGGGGATGTAGTATTCCATTACATGGGATACATTTGTACCATTTTATCTTGCACAGATGGAAATATAGTTCAATGTTTCAACATCATTTGACTTTCACATGTTAAAATATTGATAAGTGCTGCACAGGATAATGCCCCTATGGTTTCAAGTAGTAACTGGAGCATGATGTTTATTGAAGTGAAATACAGCAAAGCCTTTAACAAGTATTTAAAATTCTGGGAATCATTCTCAACACTGTCATAGATTATTTCTTTATTTCTCTGCAGCTAATCTTTGTTGATATCTTCCAGTTTGTGGGTGTTAAAATAGAATTCATCTTCTGTTCACCTCAGTGTGTTACAAGAAACTCTGCAGAAAAACATTAAAAAAAAAAAAAGAAAAAGAAAATATTTCCTATTTTAAATCTACAATGCTGCTGTCAGACACCAAATAGAAAACTTCAAGAAAGAAAAACAATGCTACATAGGATAGGTATAAATGGACCATAGACTCCCTGTTCTACATATTTATGGAGCTTTATGCTGCAGCAAGAACATCTGAAAGCCATAAAATACATTATTATCCATATTGCTCAACAAGGTTTAACTTGTATCATGTCAAGCTTCAATTCTAAAATACCCAGTATTTTCTGCATCACTTACTATTGCTAAGACTGAATTAGTCCAACCAGAAGCCAGCAGAAGCCAGAAAAGATGTCACTTCAATATATTTGAAGGGAAGGTGGGCCATGGAGTATTTTCTGAAAGCATATATCACAGGGGTAAGACTGGCATTCATTCATTCAGAATTCATCTATCCACTCTGCAGCAACAAATTTAGCACAGAGATGCTTTGGTCCCCAGTGAAAGCAAACTTCGTTTTATGCTTCCCTTTGGCACAAACATGGAAAAATCAGAGGAAGGTAGTTAACAGACATAGCTCAGGTGAACAGATTGAAAAGTGTTTAAAACTCTCTGAATGTAATCTGGAGGGAAAAGGAAAGTTTTCAAGCATTTGAGCAGTCATACACTGGGATACACAGCTCTATAATGGATTTAGGAACTTGACTCCAAAGCAGGTGATTCTTTAGGATGTACTGTTTTACCACATCATCTCTGGAACAAGGCTCTTAGACAAACACCAAATAGACCAGATTGACATGAGAAGCCTGAGCCATTCCCAAACGGATGTTTAGTACCAGGAGCGGGGTTTGCAATTTATATATGAAGGTGCATGACAAAGCTTCTCATATCCATCTAACTTCACAACAGTTTTAAAGACCACTGTTAGACTGTAAACAAGCTAATGTTTTCCTTTTTTAAAAACAAAATAAGAAAAATAAATCCTATTTATTCCATTGTGCTTTATCTGACTGTAGGAATCTCAGCTTAGATAATGTTTAAAGTGTTCTTAAAGTCCCAATATCTCAATAGTTCTATTCTGAATATTATTAAAATTAAATAGAAGTTCCCTTGTTTCACAATTCATACCCATATTTTAGCACATAAATCATAATAATAAGAGTGATCAGTTTCAGTGTAAATGATGATTTTGCAGAGCAGTCAGTCTTCTCTCCATCTAGCCACTTTGTTATCCGATAATTAGAGCTGGTTAAAAACGTTCTAATTTGTCATTTTCAATACCAGTTGCTGAAAATTCTATGAATTGCAAAGAACACTGGAATATTTCACTTCTCAGTTGCTGAAGTGTTTCCTTTTGGTTTTATAATTTAGATTAATAGAGTAGAAAAATCAAAATTACTCAGTCAAAAGAAATCCGCACCAGCAGAGTGTCCCAGCCTTATGAAATGGAAGATTTTGGTGGCTCATGTGGGTGTTCCTGAGCACCTAATACTTCAAAATTTTGCCTTTTTGTTGTCCTGAAAGAAAAGCTTGAAACCTTAACATTTCCATGGAATAAAATCCCTCATTTTTGAAATCTGCTGATTGTGTGGAACAGTAGACATTGACTGACTTCAGAGTACCACTTACATGTTAGTACAAGAAGTACTGCAAACCATCTTGGAAAAAAGATTATTACTATGAAGTAGTGATGCAGCAAGACATTCAGGCTATTCATTACGTTTCACGGTATCATATGCTGAACATTATTTAAAACAACAATAACATTTTTTCCCATTGGGCTTT
Organism: Neopsephotus bourkii; assembly: GCF_033783945.1. NCBI lineage: Eukaryota > Metazoa > Chordata > Aves > Psittaciformes > Psittacidae > Neopsephotus > Neopsephotus bourkii. The sequence continues at coordinate 3,968,622 of NW_026901852.1, read as the reverse complement.
GCAGAATCCTTCGTGATGTCTTCACTTACACAAGACTCTGGATTGTTCCCTTGAATAAAAATAATCTCTTATTTAATGGAAGCTAGCTGACAGTCTCAGCACAAAGCCCATTGCCATGATTTCTGAATCATTTAGAAAGAGCAAAATGACACAAACCTTTCTCATCCACTGCAACTCAAGCTGAGAACGTGCCTCAGCTGTGTTCTCTGCATGCTTGCGTCTCAGTCACAGAGGACCCATATGATCATATGCTATACTGCCCAAAAATAATTTTCTCATGTGCAGAGAGGCATTTAACCAGAGATATCATGTAACATCTTCCATGGCCATCTGTTCAACCTAGGAAGCACAGGTATTTTAGAGCAGCACACAGGTTGAATGCATGCAGCTAGTAAATGCTGTGTTATAGCACTGTATTTGCAGTGTGTTAGTGCATTTTGTAAGTGAAAGTGGCTATCAGGTTAAAAAACAAGTGATCATGGACCACAGCTCTCATGTAGACTTCACACTAGCAAAGCAGAATGTACAACAAATATGTCCCACTGTTTTCCAGCAGTCCTGTTAAATACTTAAAAGTATAATATTTTGGTTAATATAACAACATACATATATGCTGAGATAGAATCTCTATGAACATTCAAACTCAGACTAACAGCAGCAAAAGTAAAGCAGGTATCAGGTAACTTCCAAGGTTGACTAGATCGTCACTTAGGATCCAGAAGCTGTTACTTCTGCTTCCTACATGTACGACTAGCACCACATTGCTTAACCAGAAATGAGCAGCGCTTAAAGATGGAGTGACAGCCAAAGGTCTTGGAGAGATGGATATGCTTCTCTGCCAGCTTGTGAAGGCCCTGTTCTGATGAACAGTACCTCAGGTATCTCACACCAGACCACTCCTATGCTCAGATCTCACTGAAGATGTGGCAAAATAGGCAGGTGTATAGGGAAGGGCAGGAGGAAGTCACTAGGGCATGAGCATTTTATGACATACTGTGAATGTCTCGGGTCTCACTTCAAAAATCTGCAATTGCAAAATGCATGTTATAATTCTTTGCATATCCTTAAAAAGATCTCTATGCTCTGTCACACAGTGAAGAAGCCAAGGCCAGATAAGAATCCACAGACTGGGGCTTTATTCCTTGATTAGCAACTGTATGATGGTAGGCACAGTGTTTCTTCTCTGAGTCTCAGTTTCCTTGCATGAAGACCATGATGTTTTTTGACTTTTCAGAGTAAAGCACTTGCAACTTAAACTCTCAGCACTGCATTGCTTGCATTGTTGGTGACCTTCTGCAGAGTAGAGTTTCAGTTCTTAAACTTAGTTATGTGGAGATCCCTGGTATCAGAGGGCAGGTGCCCCAGAAGCTGTCACATGGAGCCAGGGAATAACTAAACTAGTCAGGCAGAATTATGAATAGAGATAATAAGGTGACTCAGAAAGGCTACCTCAGAAACCTATCTCCAAAAGATAAAACCTAAGTTATTAAAGGAATTAAGACTTACCTAAGTCGCTGTTCTAGACAGATGTGGCCCATCCTGTCAATGCTCTTAGTTGGAAATCCTTTCCTTAAGTTGGATTTCTGTCACATGGAAGAAAAAAGGTTTTCTATGGTTAACTGTGGGTATAACCTACCTGGTTTGGAGGATACCCAAGATCCCCATAGACCATGATGGTGGCCGTATTTTTAAGATAAATCAGTGCCCCAGATTGAGGCCCTGCAGACAGGCTCTAGAAAGCTGGGCCCAAGGCCCAAATCTTTTTGATGTCCTCACGGACAGTTGCTATACACTGTGTATCTCAGCAGTTAAGTGATAGTTAAGCCCTCAGTGGGTCTAGGCCAGGCAATCTACAGATGGAAATTATATGTATTACTCTATCCATTTCTCCTAACCACCCATTCCTTTAAGAAGTTGTTTATTGTATATTGTATGTGTTTCATGGGATGAAATTACTAGATGGTGTCGTTATTTCAAATAAGCAGTCACTTGGAAATAAACAGACAATAGCATGAGATGATACCTCAGGGGAAATGTTTCTGCTATGAAAACAAAGTACTTTCCAGAGAAACTGCTGACAAAACGCAGATGAAGCCACGCTGCTGTTACTTCTGTAGTATGGAACACCTCCTGCCATGGTTTGGCAATGGAATTCAGATGGGTACTAAAGAGGAACAAGGGAGCAGGGAAACTCTGGCAACAGCTGTCTTTAAGACAATGACAATGATATAGAATATCCAAATATTTTTTTCTGTTTTTTTCTTCAAAGAATGTACTATTAAAATCTCTTAGCACCAAAAATATGAAATAATTGCCTTTCTTATATAAAATCACCTTACATCTAGGGCTGAGTCTGCAAAGATAGATTCAGGTGCTCAGCTTTATAGTGAATATATCTCCAGTGAAGGAAAGAGAAGTTATTCCCTACGCTTAAAAGGAATGATGTGGCCGCCTCTTGGTGTCACTGGTCACATTATCGCGGCTTTTTCTGCCAGCTGCCTTTCGCACTGTTTGCCGCAGACCTTTTTCTTCTCGACTGTGAAAAAAAGTTAAGTTTTGGGGATAAAGGGATGTCTCAGAGCTTTGGGACCAGTAGATGGCAGCAAGAACACGCTAAAAAACCTTTCTTAGCCCAGGCCGGCGGCGGCCTCTGAGAGTGGCACAGCTTCCAATGAATTCCGTATTTATCTTTCATATTTGGAGAGCGAAAAGTATATGTGACAATTAGAGGGTAATGCAATATTACAGTGCAAATAAGAGAGTGAAATGACTGTGTAACCACTGAGCAGTTCCCCGATTTAATTTGTTTGTACTGACCGAATTTCTCTGCGATGGCAAGTTCACCTCTGAGGGGCTTGAACAGGGGGATGGAGATCAGATTCCTGCCAGTCACCAGAGATAGTTTGGAAACGTCCCTGGCCGTCCTGCTCTGTAACACTTTCTGCGAGGGATAGAGATGAACTAACATTGTTTTCAGGCTGAAAAGTCGCAGCAATCTGCAAATGAAAGGAATCTCACCCTTTATATTGGCTTGGCCATCATGACTGCATTTCTCCCCCACGGAGGATTCTGCTTTCTGATGTAGACCCTTCTAGGGGAAAAAAAAATATATATAATAAATATATATATATAAATAGTTAAAGGGTGAGTACAAGACCCAAATATGTACGTCAAGTAGGAATTTATTTTCAAAGGGAGCTCGGGTCTGGACTGTCTCACCACGTATCGCAGTAATTGCAAAGATGGAATGCAACAGCTCCACAGCACTGCCAAGAAGCAAACATAAAATCTAGGCATCCGGGAGGCAGCTGGGGTTCTTCATTATTGGCAAATATATTTATATATAAATATTTTGCCAAGCGTGATTTGGCTTAAGAGTTCCTGTGAAGTGACCTTTTGCTTTCCTTTGTTTTGTGTCTGTGCACGTCCTACATAGATACATGGGGAGAGAGGCAGAGACACATAGACAGAGATAAAGGAACGGATTTCATACAGCACTCCGAAATCCCAAACGATGCCTAAATTAAACGGAGAGGGATATGAAGCGAGGCATAAGTGCAAGCACAGATTTCAGAACTGTGAAAATATGTCACAGAGCATCATTTTTTGGTTCAGACTGATAATCATTCCCTGCTCTCATTATAAGATCAGAAGGGCCATCTGTCCTCTCTGGATAATTTGGAGCTCAGATACAGTGAGCACCCTTGTTAGAAAATGACCCTCCTACTCTCTGTAATCACACGCACTTGCAGCCCCAGGATCCGCACGCAGCCGGGGAGGAACAGATTGGGTCCAGATCCGTATTGATCACGTATAGATCTGTAGTTTATTTGTTGCCTTATTTTGGTGAGAAGGTTTTTGGTTTGGAAGGATGATGTGGCTTGTTTCCTGCCTGCATTTTCCAACCTGCCACGTTCACTTCTTCGGACTTTTCCTACCCTTCTCGGGATGTAACACTAGGGTGTTGCAGGACACAGAGGAGTATCTCGATTTTGCAAAGACGCAAATAAGCATCAGTTTGAACAATACAGCTTGAGAAGCTATTTCCTAATACACGATCCCTATTTGGACGCAGGGAGCTGTTTCCCCTCTGATATACGGTAATTCTCGAGCAAGCGACTGTCATTCACAGCCGCAGCAGAGAGGTGTAAGATTCAACATTTGCTCCGAACCTGCTGATAGAAACAAACCTTAGAGACTTCACTGACACAAGACAGTCACTAACGGAAGGGAAAGATCTTGGCAAGGGAACATGGGCCACCTTACTCTTGTAACTCAGATGAAGTGCCAAAGTCCCGTGTCCCCCCGAAAATTACAGTTTACAGTCAAGGAGACAACTTCATCATCGGAAGGGCAGGACCGCAGTGAAGGTACGCTTTGTCGGGGAAGGTTCCTTGCAGAAGTTATTCATTGGTGTTGGAGCAGCCGTGTACTGTATGGCTAACAGCAGAACAAAGATCACAAACAGTACGGGCAGTTTCGGGACATCAGGGCACGGGGAAGTCGCAGGTGGGAGGAATCCGATTGTAGAGCTCAGAGCTTCGTGTCTAAAGACCCGCTGTAAGAGACTTGGGGTTTCAAGAAGTAGTTTATTATCGTTCTGGCGGTAGAGGTTTCTCCTCATTTGGAAGACAATGATGTTTAATATTCACTGAGGAGTAGTGAGGTGGCATCTAAACAGCCCCGCCACCCCCTTACCCCCCCCCCCCCGCCTCCCGCACCGGGGGCAGGATTCCCGTATGCACAGAGCTGCGGCTGGCAGGCTCCTGTGCGCCCGCGGGGGTCATTCCCAGGGGACCCGGGAGGACGGAGGACGGGGATGGGAGGGAACCGGGGCCGCTCCCGCGGGACCGGGCCGGGCACCTCCCCGAGCGGTTGCAGTGTCACCCCAGCCGTGGGGATGAACAGGTATTAAAGGACATTTAGAAACTCAACCGGCTTCAGCTCACTGTGTTCGAGCAGCCGGCGGGGCCGGACGCGGCCACACCGGCCCAATGTCCCCTGGTGAAGTCGAGGTGGGGAACTGAGTATCCCCGGGCCGGGGCCGAACAAGCATAGGCACACTCGGGGCGAGGTTTAGCAAGCAGGCTAAGACCGTTTTGTTTTGCGGTTGGTATCCTTAAAATATTTGTGCTAGAAATCAGAATAAAGCCGAGCCCAGGTAACTGGCTGCAAATGTTGGCTAGCACTAAGACGGCTACTCTTGGGGGTCATCAAAATGATGTCTCCATTGATGCCAAATAGGTCTCTTTATCCAGCAGCTAAGTAATTTCTAGTGCTGGTTTGGGTTATTGGGGTTTTCTTAAAGCTCCGGATCTGCCTGATCTTTCACCTCCTTCTCCCTCTTCCCGTAATTTTCCTCTCTAAGAAAAGCTCGTACGTGTTTGTATAAAACTCGGGCACGGTGTAGGGAAGGAGAGGGAGAGAAAGTGGGTGCAGTACACAAAAACTGTATGTACTATATGTAGGTAGCCTCAAATACGCTAGTGATACATATATGTTTATTCTCACCGAGTATTTCTACGACCCCTAGTACACGAGGAGTCTGCTCCTCTCGGTGTGCTCCTGCGGAAGAAACCCCGAGGAACCGCTTTCCGTCCACCGGTGCATCCGGACACCCCGACAGATCGGTGGAGAGATTGCACTCCCGTAATCTGCCCGTGCCTATCTATCTGGGAGGATTAGTTATCTCTGCATCTATTGAGAATTAACAAGGGCGAGGAGAGATTATGTATCAACGCACAGGCGGCGGCTATGAATATGAAACCCTACGTACATAGGTAAGGCGGATTCAGTCAGCCACTCAGCTGCAAAGCTCTTCTTTAGGGCTGCTCTGTCTTATCCCCTCAAAGCCCTCACACAGTTCCCTCCGAGTGCCTCCACCGGGGGAAATGAAGAGAAAGCTCCGTGCTGCACACCACAGCTTCTCACAGCCGAATATGACATATGTCACCGCCATGCCGGGAATGGGCTGGGAATGGGCACACACATACACTGCCCCCACCCCGTCCCGCACCCCTTTTGTTCCAGGGAAATAAACGTTTCGGGGGAGCTGGAGAAGGGTGTTATGCCAGGAGGAGAGAGACGGCTGGAGTGGCGCGCTCCCCTCGCTGCCTCCCGGCCCCGCGGATGGGGCTGCGCTGCGGGAGCCCAGAGGGAAGAGGCCGGGCCGGGCCAGGGGTGCTTCAGGGCTGGAGAGCGGTGAGCCCATCCCGGAGCGCTGGCTGGGGATACAGAGCAGAGGGCTGTGGGGCCGGGCCTGTTGCACCGCCGGGTGCAGGAAGGGGCCGGGGGCAGCAGCAGGCAGGCGGGAGCTGAGGGGCGGAGAGGGGGAGCTGCCCGGCCGGGGGGGCCAGGGCCGGGGCAGGGGCGGCGGACGGCGAGGTCTCTCCTCCGCGCAGGACAGTATTTTGCGGCAGAAACTCTCTTGAGCGCAGACAATGGAGCGGGATGTTTACTGCGGGCGGGAAGACAATTAGCAATTCATCGGGAGAGATGTGTCACCCAAATGTCACGGGGAAGCTAACATGACATCTGTTTTAATGGCTCCGTGCTAATAAACTCCTCTCGAAGGGCGGCTTTGTGGGGACGTCAAAGATTATTTACAGAATGAGTCAGTTTCCAAACGGGCTGAGGCGCCGTCGGTGACGGCGGGAGCGCGGCGCAGCGGGGACACGGCGCCCGGGACGCCGAGGGGCGGGAAAGGATCGACGGGGAGGGGGCATCGCGCCGCGCTATCGCACCCGCGGATAGCGCTCGGCAAGGTCCGGCCTGGCTCAGCTCGACACGACTCGGCTCTGCTCGCTACGACAGGGCCCGCCTCGTGGGGACAGAGAGGGGCTGATCGCCCTTACCGACAGCCTGCGGCAGCCCTAGGAGAGCATCCTTCCCTGGACGGCCGTCTGTGCCTGGGCATGAGCTAGGCAGAGGGCTAAGGAGCGTCCGAGGGGATGCACGTTCAGCCCCGGGGATTGCCTTCTGTTTAGCCCTCCCCGGAGAATGGGGCAGCCCCAGTCCCGGGACAAAGCCCCATGGTGGGAGGTGGTCTCCACCCTCGGCCCGCCCGCAGCCGGGAGAGCGGAGGTCGGCCGGCCGCCGGGGAGAGAGATCCTTGACACCGGGAGCAGCGAGGCCTCCGGAGAGCGGCCGGCTTTACACCGAGTGCCACATCCGGCGTTATTGAACAAGACATGCTGCAGCAAAACACATAAGTAGACAAACCGAGAGAATCCATTTAGAACAGTTAACACAGCCTGACTCGCTCACAAGCACACAGTGGGGGGAGACAATTTAATTTCCCTCAAAGCCAGCCGAAGATTTTTACATTCAGATTGTTGTTCAGATGGCACGAAAGGATCCTTTAAAAGAGAAGGAAAGAGGGAAACCTTTGGAGCCTCAGGCCATTGGCCTGCTCTCTTGTGCCTCCTCGATTTTCACATGCTGTAAGGACAGGTTGGGGGTGCGGGCTGGGGGGAAATATGTAACTGCGCTTGCAAATATCTGTGGGTGTATAAGGAAAAAATGTGTTTCTGTATTTATATTTATATATATATGTGGATGTGTTTGTCTATCTGTACAGAGAACAGATGCTGCACCTTTCTAAGGCAGAGCAAGCCTATCCAAACAGTCTTTACTCTGGCAAAGCCGCCACTGAACGTAATAGCAGGTTTATTTCAAACCTGCCTTCGGTACTTATTAATCGTCCAGATCAGACACATTAATGGATAGCAAGAGTGGAAACAGTCTGAGAACTCTCTGTCGCCCTTCCAAGCGCAACGAAAGCTCGGTGCTGGTATCGGAGCTGAACTCAACGGCGCGCTGGGTAACCCTGGGGAGGTGGGAGAGGAAAGAAGGGAGGGGATAGGCCGGGAAGGGGATGGGCAAGAAGGAAATTGCTGTTGTCAGGAAAACTGAGGGTAATTTTAGGTGGCCCGCATCCGAGATGAGTAAATACACCAAGGACCTTCCTTGCCTTCTTCTGTCCCCAGGGCTATTGTATTCACAAAGGAACAGCGAAGGCGGGTGAGGGCCAACCCTACGCGTGCGGGGTGACCCCAGGGACAGAAGTGGGAGCGGGGGTTCAGACGGGCCGGGGTTCCGGGCCCACCCGGGATCCCCCTTCATCCACTCCCACACGGAGCAGTCTTCTTCCCAGCAGATCACAACCCTCGTGAGGCAGATCTGCTTCCCTGGGCTTCGACGGGAGCGTCGGGGTTTACCGGGGAAAGCGCACTGGCCGCTTCCCTGGACGCGGGGAGGGAACTGGGTAGGAGGGAGTGAGAAGGGAGCGGGGAGACAACCAGAACCCTTCACCCACACTGGTGTCTGTACGTAGCTATCCGCACACAACAACCCTGTGTGGCTGCGCGGTGTGTGCTCGTCTGTGCCCTTGGGTTTCAGAGGGAGCAGGGCAGGGTCCCCATCTACCCTCTCCGGTTAAAGCCAGCGGAGTGCCGGGCAGAGGCTGCCCGCGGAGGGCAGCGGGGCAGGGAGCAGGCCCAGGACCCCTGCGGGCGGCAGACACGGCCAGCCTGCACAGCCCCACTTGTACAGCCCTGCCGACGGTGAAGGCCGGCCCCCTGGGAGCAAGGGGAGGCAGGGGAGGGATCCCGCTCCCTATTCCAGCTATTTCCAGAGCTTGGGAGCCCGGTAAACAAACTGCTCTTGCTATCTCCTCTAGCAGCTAAGGCAAGAAGTGGCTTTCTTTAATAATATGATTGAAATGTTAGGGGTATGATGCCTCCTCGTTAGTAATATTGGCTTTGCATGCAGAGCACAATCCCATCCCTCTAGACTGCTTAGCCAAAACAGAGCGTAAACTCTGTAATTAGTAACGTGTTCCATCATTAAAGAGCCCTGCTGAGAATTTCTATTTAATAATGGTCTTAAATTAGTTATGATGGTAAATACTCATCTGGAAATTCAACATCTAAAACCATCTACAATCTGGAAATGCTCCAGTGTTGCTGTAATCTCCTGTAACACAGAAATGACTATCACATTCAACCATCGCATTAGAAATTCGCCGTACCGTTTGGTCCACGAATATACAGTATGGATGTGTTAATTAGGTTAACCCATACACTGTCTGCTTCACAAATATTTAGAAATAAACAATGAAAGCTCCTTTTTAATACGATACAGCCGGGGAAGCGAGGAGGGGGGTCGGATTTGACTCTCGCAGTAGGAAAGTCTTTTGTTTTCAGGTAAGGTGGAACTACAGAGTCCTCGGGTCTGAGAGTTCAACAGCACAAACCGAAGGACACGCACCCACGGGCACGCACCCACCTCGGCCGAACTGAGCAGCTCCCCACGACGGGCAGCAGCAGCACCCATGGGTCCTCCTGCAGAAAGGGGCTTTCACCGCTCGCCTCCCAGCTCAGGCAGAGCAAGACATACCACACCCTTTCTGTCCTTTATTTGCAATTTTTCCCCTTTCACACTGAAACCAGACGGCTCTTTCTCTGCTGTGTCACCAGCTCTACAGCGAGGCTCCTCTCCTGCAACCCTTCCAAGACTGTTTTAAAAAGAGCCCAAGGAGGCCCAAGGGAAAGAGTAAATAGGTAGACAGGCAGGCAGGTAGGTAGGTAGGTAGATAGATAGATAGATAGATAGATAGATAGATAAAGGTGGGACACCCCCCCCCCCCCCGGTTGCAAGTGGAATAAAAGTTGCACAGATAGACTGATATGCAGGTATAAATAAGTCATTCAGGTACACTTCTTTCCACTGGGGATGTAAAAGAAAGTTATTTGTAATGACAATAGAAAATCAGTAACTGAGACAGTTGGGGGTTATAGTAGGAGGGAAGAGGGGGGAGGGAAGTATATTTCTGTATTTACCTAGACGTCTAAACGTTTATCCTCTCTAGCACTAACCTTTCATGTTTAATGAATGAATCTGCATTGCAGGGTTGGCTAGAGTTGCGTTCGTATTTGGGTTTTTTTCCTCCATGTGCCGGCTAGTTTTAAATCTGCAAGCACCACAAAGAGGCCGTGATCCCATCTGCCTATGATTCCAAATTAAAGTTCAAACGGATGGCTTACACACTGCTGATCCTGTATCATAGCCTCTCGCGACCCTTCAATTACTATTTAATAGAATTACAGTGTAAAATCCCAATAGTCTTAAAGAATGTTTTATCACAGACTGTAGAGAGAGAATATACAGACACCTCCAATGTTACTGAACTGTATTAGTGACCTATTTAAATATTAAAAGGGAATATTTAGTGTTCTGCAAGGTATTACAAGAGCTACTTTAATCTGAAATCACGCATATATATACGTATATGTGTGTCCACATGCCTATGCGAATGTGTGTTTGGACATAAGATACATCAGCTGCATCCCACCGAGAGCACAAGCCACACTTCATGGACGTATGCGCTCACCTGCATGGACACACATTCACGCAAAGACACGCAGGCCCATGTAGAAATCTGTGTGCTCCGGTGAACTGCCACACTACTTTACTGTTGCCAGGTATTGCTGGAGAGCTTAGTCCGGTAAGAAACAGAATTTTTCCTCCACTCATTGAAAAATACTCTTTCATTGACCTTATTATTAAATGAACTTCCCGTAATGATGTTTCTATGGGGACAAAAATAAAGGCAAATATTTGAAGTAGAGATAAATCTCCCTGTAATAGCTAGAACTGGAATTCAAGATAGTTGCAGTCTGGCTTTAGATAGTGTACATCTTGACTTCCAGTATAGTTTTCTTCCTTCTTTTTTCTACCTGTTCGGCGGAGGACCGGCCTGCCGCAGGGAGAGCCGAACCTGCCACTTCACCTCGCTCACAGCGAGGTGATTCTAACCAGGCACTTGCGGATATTTCCATCTAGCCTTTCTTTATTCATCACTTTTCTGCATCTCTCCTCTCTCGCAGTTGCCGAGGTGCCCGTTTGAACCCCCTGGTCCGAAGCCACCTTGCTTCCAAAATGAAAAAGAACAGCGCCGAAAACAAAACCTCACAGCCGTCCTTCCCCCAGACACAGCAACACAAATCTCTTTAGTATCATTTAATCTTAGCTATACCCCGACAGCCCCTGCCTTTTGTCATTACAGTGCCAGAAAGAATATTTAGCTCAATCGCCGGTACTCTCCCTAGTGCTTTCTCTTCCCAGCTCCTTCTTTCTCCTCCCTCCGCCTCTCTGCCTTCTCCATCAGTTTGCAACTGGATGATTGGCTTCGTTTCACCCCTTTTTATACACCATTTACAAACTTCTGTGTGCCCGGGCTCTCTGCAGGGCGGCGATGCAGAGTGCCCTCGGCATTTTGGACTCGCGTGTGTCAGCCTGCACACCCGTGTGTGTGTGTGCTCTAGAAAAAGGCAATGTTTGTCTATCCTCTCCCTACACGAGGAATCCAGGCCAGTGCGATGTGGAGCTCAATAAGAAGCTGCATGAATAAACACGAATAGAAAGTTGTGCTCAGCTAACCGAAGAAATCAGAGCAATACCAGGGCACCAACGTCCACGTTTCTTTTCACTTCGAGCTGGGGCAGTAACCTCATCTGGGTATGCTAAAAATTAAGGGCAACGGTCAAGGAGATTCGAGTCCCTCTGCAAGGCGCTTGTCACTGCTGGGGCAGCGGGAGCAGGGGATGGTCGCAGCCCCCACGCCTGGCCGAGGAGGGCGGCAGCAGCCGCAGCCCTTCAGGCACACAAAGGCCCCCCAGCCATGCTAAGGGCTCGGCCGGCCCTCGGGCAGCGGCACCGGAGGGAAGAAGGCTGAGGAGGAGGGAGGGAAGCAGGAAGATACCTTCGGAGGTCTGCACCCCCCCTAGGCAGGGGTGCACGCACCCCGGTGGAGCCACTAACCAGAGCCCTTTGGGGGTGAAAGCAGTGGTAGAACCCCTCGGCAAGGGGATGGGCGGCCGGGGTGGTTGGGGTGGGAGTGACCACCCTCTCCAAATTGCTCCCGGAACCGTCTGGTCTTAGCCCTACTTCCGACGGGGGGGGAGTGTGGAAGCCGGGGAGCAGAGCGGCGAGAGCCGTGTGCTGCTGGGCTCCGGCCATCTGCCTCCTGTCCGCCGGCTTGCGCTTAAATATTGATCAAACGCACTTCAGCTTCCGAGTAATTTCATCTTAATCAACGGCCGAGCTCGCCGTGGATAATAAACTAATGCTGGCGAGGGGCTGTCGATAATGCTCGGCCGGGGGCGGGGAGGAGGCAGCCCTCCGGTTTGGCGGGGCTCGATAGGCCCTATCTTCCCGGGGCAGGCGGACTTAGTGGGTGAGAAGGCTTAAACGCAGCTTTTCATAGATTTACACCTCAATCAGCCATTCAGGTTTTTAATGCAAATCCTAAAACAACATCATTTATCCATTACCGAGCCCGGCTTTGAAACGGCATATAATTAGCTGCACCCTCGTCACCCCGAAACAGCACAGGCACCGGTGCCTCCCTGAATGGGGACACGCAACCCCCAAACCCTTCTCCTGGCCGCCCCACAAAGGCCTCCTGGCTCCGAGGGGGAGATGAACCCCCCTTGCCAAGAAGTAAATTTTCGGGGATGAGGGGAGTGACAAATGGCCTGCGAGCAAGGGCCCTGCCTGAGAGGCTGAAGCCTGAGGCCAGGCACGGGTGGGATGAGGCTGAAGGTGATCTCTGGCCTCCCCTGCCTGCCACGACACGACGGGGCGATCTTCTGGAGGCTTAATCAGAGGGAAGAAAAATCCAAACCTATCAGTGTAAGGCTCAGCTGAGGTAGATTATTGCTGCCGGCTTGACGCCTTCTAGCTGCAGTTTCGAGACTCGAAAATGAAGGAAGAAAAGGAGAGAACAAAAACAAAAAAAATCCCAAACTTCCACGCCTCTGAATCCTTTTAAGTATTAAATTCCGTTAAAAATAAAACAAGATGGAAACGACACTTCTACCAGCGAGGAGCGGGAATATTGCACTTAAAACCCCTGTATCGACATAGCAGATCTCCTTCCTACCCAAAGCCGGGGTGAGGGGCAGGCCAGGGATTTTTCCCGGTGAAGGCCTCTCCACTGCCTCGCTGCCGGGGGAGACACAGTAGCCCGAGTCCAGGCTTGAGACCCGTGCGTGGGCCCTTGGGGAGCCTTTCATCCTCTCTCGGGTAATATTTCTCCCCTCTTAAAGCCACAGGAAGGGAGCGGGGAAAAGAGCTACTACGTCCACCACGCTACCCCCTTCTCCCACCCCTGCGGAACACGGGAGCCCTCGTGTTGCGTGAGTGTTCCTCTCCTCAGGCAATTCCCATCCATTCCGGTTTCGTACAGCCAGGCGTTTTTTGGTTTCAACCCCAAATAGTGTTGGCGACGGAGCCGTGGAGCTGCCCATGGGGAGGCCCCGCCGCGGGGCCACTCGTGGAGCGAAGGGGGAGGCGAACCCCGACGGGGCGGGCGCTGCCTCGGGCCACCCGTGTCCATACCCGCAGTGGCTCCCGCGGGCAAACGGAGGAGAAATCCCACCACTACCCCTGCGGTGGTCTCCGCGGCCCAGCGCGGAAACTCTTTTCTTCCGCAGTCAGGGAAGTCTCAGGGCGTGGGGAACACACGCATCCCCTACGCGGTCTCTGCAAGCACACGCTCGGCTTTTCCTCAGGGGCACCAAAAGTAGATGAACACACATCAGCATATTCCTTCACATCACCCATTAGTGGCTTGCTCTGAGGTCTCACACCCTCGGGGGTTCTCCCAGATACGCAGGTAGCCTCTTGCGGCAGAGGGAAGCCCAGGCCCTTCCTAAGGCTTCCCGTAAACCTAGCTCGGACTTGGCCCCCCACACACAAAAAAAGGGGGAGAAGAGGGAGAGAAGACACGGGCAATGCAAAGATAGATCGTAAATCCAAATTACTCTGGAAATGGTCAAGAAATTCTAAGCACGTTTCTCCCTAAATCCCTGGTAAGTTTCAAAATTGTATTTTCAAGTGAAAACAAGTTTAGATTTTACCTCTCGTTAATTCATGGCTGAATAACCTGCCCAGGGCAAAGCAAAACTTTAACGAAAAAAAAAGAAAAAAAGAAAAAAAAAAAAAAAAGGAGGAAAAAAAAGAAGAAAAGAAAGAGATGCTGAAATACTGTTAGTCATGCAATAAAGGCTTCTTTCAGCACGTTACAATATACTCCGGATTCGAGGGGAGGAGCTGCAACCAGCTTAGGGCGAGGAGTTTATGTTTTTGTTTTCCTTTAAAGCTACAAAACAAATCCCGAAATGTCTTAACCGCTCTCCGGAGCCCCCCGGCCCTGCAGACGGGCGGCCAAGGGAAGCCTTTCAGCTCAGAGGGCACAAAAAAAGGTCCGGGGGTGCGAGGGGACACACACACACACACGGAGCTGGAGCCCGCGGTGGCGGAGGGACACGCCGCGCCCCGCACCGCGCAGCCCGGGGTCCTCGCTGCCGCCCGCCCGCAGCCTCCTCGCAGGGTCCCCCTAGAATCCTCTACATCGTGGCCCACAGCGGAGGGGGAGAGGGTATTTTTTCCGTGGCGGACAAAAAGACCAACATCTCTGGGTAGATAAGAAAATGGAATACTGTATTTGATTTAGAAAGTTTGTACATATAGATAAACACGCAGTTAAGGAAACAATAGTTGAAGCGTCCTACGTGGAGTTTAAGAAGAGACCCCCAAAGCTGCTATGAAATACTCAAAATAGCTTTTGCATAAGATAACTACAGTTGCACCCTAAGCTTTTTTTTTTTTTCCTTTTCTTTCCTTTTTTTGGGTTTTTTTTTTCCTTTTCTTTTTTTTTTTTTTTTTTCTATCGCTGAGGTCCCTTTTGAAAACCTAGCACGTCAGCTCTTGACAGCTAAGTTTGTGCAAGGAACACCGAGTCAAGGAAAATAAAAAGGAGAGAGGGAGAAAGGGTGGGAGGGAGATAGACAAGGGGGGGGGGGGAGGAAAGAAAGAGGAGCGCAAATATCATATACAAGCATTTCTACACATATATTACAAACTGGGAAAATGACCGCATCATTAAGATATACATAATTCATATAAAATTTTGAAATAAAAATAAAAATCTGTTACAGTCATAACTATTCTTTTTCCACATTTATAACCAGTACCCACACAGGCAGTGACAGAAGTGTAGAAAAAAAGGTGCTTACGAATAAAATGATTGTCTGCTGAACAAAAAAAGAAATAACAGAGAATTGCATCTTGGCTGGACCATCACTTGGACTTGGAAAAAAAAAAAAAACCCAAGAAAGAAAATAACAGAGAGAAAGGGAGAGGGGGAGAGAAAGAGAGAGAAATAGGACCAACAAAAAGGCGATAAACATTTGTTATTTCCCTCTTCAAGGAGTTCCTTTTTAATCTTTTTTTTTTTTTTCATTTTTTATTTTTATACAAATTCGATGGGAGTTTTTTTTTTTTTCTGGTTTCTGTTTGTTTTTCCTTGACTATAGAGAATATTTTTTCCCAGATACAAATTTAATCATCATCATCATGCAAGTGGGTGAAATGCGTCCATGGAAAAGCGCAAAGGAGAAATCGTGCTTGTCCTAAAAAGAATACAATTGTCACTTTTGCTTTGCTTTTTTTTTCCTTTTTTTTTCCTTTTTCTATATATAATAATTATTCTTTCCCGCCCCCCCCCCCCCTTTCCCCCCCCCTCCCGCTGCAGCACCAGCGTTTGTGACTGTTGAAGTTTTAGCTCCATCTCTTGGTGGTGGTGTTGGCTGCCGGTGATGGTGGTGGATTCTCTGAGCCCTGTCTGTTTATTTGCTATTATGTTTGGGTCGGGTTTGGCCTTTGCTTTCCTCCTGGCTGTGTGTGTGCGTGCGTGCGGGTGTGTGTCCTCATCCTGGGTTGTCTCGGTTTGTTTTGCTCGGGTCGGGGAGAGGGTGCTTGGCTGTTTGGATTTGGAATATTTTTGTTTGTTTGTTTGTTTTTCGATATCATACATCACATTCCGAGTCGCTGGAGGTTACCGAGAGGATGGAGGTGCCCGTCTCGGCTCTTTCTGTCAGGCTGGAGACGCTGGTGGTCGGGCTGGCAGCCGTGGACGGAGACTCGGCCGAGCTGTGGGTCGGGCAGCCGGGCTCTGCCAGCGACCGCATTCCGCTCTGTCCTATCGCCTGGTGCTGGAGCCTGCAGCGCGCCGGGAGACAAAACAACAGCACAGCCCCGCTGAAACACCGGCCGTCGCTGCCGCAGCTGCCGGGAGCACGGCGCCTGCCGGTCCCCGAGCCCGCTAGCCGGGGGACAGCCCCGGGCCTGTCCGGAGCGGAACCGCCGGCCCGGTCGCCTTTCCGCAGCGGCCCGCAGAGCCCGGGAGCAGCGGTCGGGCCAAGCCATGCGGGGCCGCGTTTCCCCCGCTGCGGGCCCCGGGAATCCTCCGCGCCGCCGGGCCGGGACCGGGGCCACATCCCGAAAGGAGGTGGGGGGGCACCCAGTGCATACACAGCGAGAGGGTTCGCGGGTTGAACAGGGCCGGGAAGAGCAGGAAGAAGCGGTTCCCGGTCCCTGGTTTGAAAAACGCGAGCAGAGCCTTCCCTTTCCCGGAGAGGCGTTCATTCCGCGGGCCTCGGAGCAAACCGGGAGCTCCTCAAACACCGGGCCACCGCAGAAAGAGAGCTGAGAGGGCCGGCCGGCAGCAGGGAAGCAGGTACCGGAACCTCATCCTGTGCTCTTGCGAATATCTGACTACATATTCCCTAGTGCACTGATAAATACCCTGGGGTCGGCGGCAGGACTGAGGACTGTCCTGTCCCGTGGACTCAGTGCTGGGAATGAAATACAACAAGAAAGGGCGATGGTGGAACACAGCGCATTGCTCCGGTCGAAATTTAAGTCCTTTTTTTCCCATCTAAAATCCCGAATTAGCTTTCAAGTGCTGGTCCTTTCACACTCAGCACTTCAGGGTACATTGTTATTGAACATTTAAATTTTTTAAGAGGCAATAAATAATTTTTAGGTTTCCTAACGTGTTGGGGATATTCCCCTGAGCCCGTTTATTCCGCTCGAAACCCAAAGAAAGTCCAATTCGAGGGTAAGAGCTAAAAGTCATGAACTGAGCACCCAGCCACAAGCTCCAGCGCCTAGCACTGCCAGGGTGAATCAAAACACACTCTTCCCCCAACTGCTTCTCACCGGGATATTTTCTGTTTAACTGCCCTCAAAGACCAGAAAAAAATGTAGCCATTTTATTCTACATTTCTCATTATTTTAAGTTATTTAATTTCAGCCTCTTTCATTTTTCCTCCATTTACAATTCCCTGTGCATTCATCTGCTGTCAACAGCGTTGAGTCAACAAAAGCATCCGTAGGCAACTTCTGTTTATTTACAATCCTAAACTGATCTGTTTTCCATTTAATGGAAATTAAATGGCGAGGCACTTTTAGGTTGCATTTCTCCTACAGAACCTTGAATCAATAACACCAGTGCTATAATTAGGAGGAATTTAAGAAACAGCATTTACAAGAAGTTTTGTTTACGCGCTTACAATGTTAGCCAAACTTAAATTAAAATAGAACCGTGTCAAGCGGGATTAAGAGTCCATCTTCATTTGCAAAATAACTTTTACAGATAAAAAATAAAATGAAAGGAAGAAAGAAGTCTTTTTTATCATGGCAAAGTAAAAATTAAAAAATTAAAAATAAGAAATAAAAGACGCCGAGAGACACGCATATAAAAGCAATGTAAACGCACAGGAAACACAGGACCAGAGGGCCAGGTCTCCATGTGGTTTAAACAGAGAAATGGGGATGGGAAAAAAGAGAGGTTTTCCGATCTCCCCAGGGCTTTTTTCCCCTTTTCTCACTAAGCCAAAGGGCTCTGGGCTCTGCGTGTGCTGGTCCCACCGCGCAGGCGGAGGAGCGGGGACAATTGGAGCGGAGCCGCCCTCTCTGCAAGGACTCGCTCCGACCTGCACCGCCTGCCGCGGCCCTTCGGCGCCGGAACCACGCCACAGCAAGGCCAGGCGCCGGTCCCGGCCAGCCGAGAGCAACACCGGGGTCGGCAGCCACTGCGGGAAGGGAGGGACGGAGGGAAGCGGAGATGGGAAGCCCGGCGCTGCCCCGCCGCTGCTCCCCGCACACACACACAGAGCTGCCCACGCCCGCGGGTGAGCCCCAGCCCTGCCCGCACCCCAGAAGACTGTGGGGAGCCCGGGCAGGGTTCGGGGAGCACCAGGCAACTTTGTGTCGTGCCTGCCTCCTTTGCATCCTTGCGGCTCCCGGGAGGAGACCTGGCCGCCCGGAGCGGGGACTGTTTTCTCCCGGTGGCAGGGATGGAGAGGAGAAGGAGCGGGAAGGAGAGGCAAAAGCGCGCTGCCGTCCGAGGTGCCCCGCCGCCCGCCTCGCCCCCAGCCCGGAGCGGGGCTCCGCAGCCCACTGACCTGTTTTTAGCCGCCGCCGCTCTGTCTCTTTGCCTTCGGTTTTTGAACCAGTTGCCTACTTGCGTGGGGGTGAGCCCCGTGGCCTGAGCCAGTTCCCTTTTCTTGCTGGGGTTGGGGTAAGGGTCCTGCAGGTACCACTCCCTCAGGAGGCTGCGAGTCCTCTCCTTGAAGCAGTGAGTCTTCTGCTCGCCATCCCAAATGGTCCTGGGCAGCGGAAACTTCTTCCTCACCCTGTATTTATCAACCGGCCCCAGCGGGCGACCCCTTAGCTTCTCGGCCTCCTGGTAGTGAGCTTCGAGCCACATGGCCTGCAACTTGCCGTGGGACTCCTTGGTGAATTTGTGGTTCTCCAGGATGTGGTAGAGGTCTCGGAAGTTGCCCGTGTGGAAGGCCACCACCGCCCGGGCGCGGAGGATGGACTCGTGCTTGTTGATGGCCTCGCATGCCCCCGGCGCCACCGGCAGCGACCAGAGGAACCTCCCCAGCCTTTCTATGTCTCCAGTCTCCTCCAGCGTCTCGCAGACGCTGGCCACTTGCTCCGGGGAGAAGTTGAGTGTGGGCAGCTGAAACATTGACAACTCTTCGTGGGGTGCCCGGGAGCTGCCGCCTCCACCGCCGCCGGCACCGGGGCTGCAGCCCGAGCCGCTGCCGCTGCCGCCGCTGGCGAGAAGGAGGGAGCGGTGGTGCGGGTCGGCGGCGAAGTTTGGCAAGAAGAAATGGGTGGGATAAAGCTCTAGCGGGGACCTGAACACCATGGGATGACCGGGGAGAGGGGGAGACGAATCAAGGAGAAAAGAAAGAAAGGGAGGAAGAAGGGAGGAAAGGGCACACGCACCGCGCACGCATCCACAACCGCACACGCACACACAGCCACATAGAGGCACGGGGGCTCGCACACACACGCACACACACACACACGCACACACACGCGCTCACACTCGCACGCACCCGCGCTCGTTCACGCGCGCACACACACGCACACACACGCGCACTCACACGCACCCGGCCCCGCGCCGCCGCCGAGTCAGGATTCAGTGATTCAACAGCAATCGCCCTAATGACAACAGCCTCATAATATCTCCCCTAAATCCACAGTGAGTGCAGCGCTGAAACATTTTGTTTCGCTTTTCTATTGGTCTTCCGAGTGTCGTTGTGGCGTTGCCATGGCAGCCCCTGCCAATCACTGTCAGCACTGCCAATCATTACGGAGTACGTAAGGGAGGTTTTTACCACTTCGCCCAAATGCACGGGGGGGGAGGGAAGCGGGGCGGTTGGTGGAAAAGCCTGGTTTGTTTTTTTTCTTTTTCTTTTTCTTTTTTTTTTTCTTAATCTTTGCAACTCCTAATCTCAGCACTTCCCCTTCTCCCTGTCTCTTCCCCCCCCCCTTCTCCACACCCCTCCTAAATAAGGGATCAAATAATGCGAAAAGCAGTGTGCACATATTTGTTGAATGGGATGAGCAATTAGAGGGTGGAATATTATTGTGATCTTAACGAGCCTCGTTAAAGCTAAAGGAGATATGGGGGAAAAGTAAATGGGCCAGGCTGGGATACACGTTCGGATAAAGGGCTCCTAACTGAGACAATTTACACATGATTTGCACGTAGTTTCACTTCATTCTGCCTATCTGAGCACTAATAGTGCCGGGGAAGAAAAGAAAGATGAGATCATTAGACCCATCCTCACGCCGGTGACCCTCCCAGAAGCAGGCACATACAGTATAGCCTGCCTTCAGCCCGGCTTCCACGAAGAGTCCCTCTACTCTCCTCCCAAGTCCCGCTCTCTGTCCCTCTCCGCGCAAGGAGAGATCCGCTGCCCGCGGAGTTCCGCGGCTGCTTCGCCGAGACAGGCGCAGGGCGCCCAGCCCGGACCAGCTCCGGCGCCCCGCTCGCTGCCTCCCCCGTCCCGCTCCTTGCTTCCCCCGCCCTCCCGCTCCTTCTCGCCTTCCTTTTCCCTCTCCTCTCCCTTTCCTCTCTCCACTTTGTTTTCCTTCCAGTCTGGCTTCCCCCTCCCGCCCGCCTCACCTCCTCTCGCCCTTTCCTTTCCCCCGAGCCCAGCGACCTGGCGAGACTGGTCCTCGCCCCAAACTCGCCATCGCACCTTTCCTCTTCCCCGCGATTTCTGCCTCAAACTCGAGGGCTTCTGTGCGGGGAAGAGGAAAGGGAGGCGAGCAAAAGAGGGTTTGAACCCAAATTAATTTTATTTATTTCCTTTTATTTTATTTTTTAGCATTATTTTTTTAACTATTGGGAGCAAGGAAAATCCCCGTAGTGGTTTGAGCCCATCCCTTAGTAAGACCGAGCTAAGTAGCCAGACCTTGCTACCATGCAACTATATTTATTATTAGGTATGTTGCTTTTAAGAAGATTTAATCAGCATCTTGAGCTGGTAACTCTTTTGTTTAGTTTCTGTAGCTATGGAAGTGTGATTTACAGAGATTTGTACGGGTCATGGACATCTTTCCAGACTTACTGTGTATATTTAGACAGGACTTTGCTTGGTGTTAAAAAGTGTATATTTTGAATAGGTTCACACACAGTAGCAAACAATACCGACATTGTAAAGGCATGTACAACGAGTATTGAAACGCAGCATCCAGACTTCAACTAATCTGCCCTCAATAAAGCTGAAATAATTATCCTAAGCCGCCTTTCTAGAAGAAAAATCATTGAGGAATTCAAAACTTTTTTAAAGATCTTTTCTGCATTCCGATGGAGATCGAGGGGTGAGGCTTGGAGCCCAAACTACTTTCAGACATCAATGGAGGGAAGGAGGGGGGGGAAGAGAGATATTACAATTAAAATGTGAAAACATAGCGTGACTTGCCCTATCCGAAGGATAATAATAATACTGCTATGGGTGGTAGAAGTTCTTTAGCTGGGCTCCAAACCGGTTGTGATCCTTTCACAGCGCACTCCTCGTGAAATAATTCCAAGTGGCAGATGAATAGGTCCAGTTGGAAGAGCTGCTGGACTGGAAGAAGCCCGCTGTATTACACATTCATCTGATTTCCACTAAACTGTCATCGGTGTGCTACGCGGCTTCACGGCCCGAATGGAAATAACTCGCCCTCTTAATTTTTAGTGATCTGCTTAAACACTTCTGTGAACAGACGTGGGGAAAACTTCCCTTTTCTCTCCCTCCCTCCCTGGCTCATACTTCCAGCTGTACAGCTAAGGAGGGAAAAAGACTTCTCAGCCCCTCTACAAATCGACTTGGAGGTATTAATTGGACAACAATATGTTTAGCCAAAGATTTTAATACACACACACACACAAAATCTTTTTCTTTGTAATCCTTTCCTTTTATGTAAAGGATTACAGAGAGGAGGGTGGGGGGAATTCCTGCGGGAGTTTCTTAATATTTGATTCCATTTTTCTTCAAGCTGCAAATTAAACTATCTTAAAATGTATTTCCAGAATAAAATCTCTCTTCCCCCCCCCTTTTATTTAATCTCCCAAAAGATCATACACTGGTCGTTTGCCTATAGGTTGCACCCTTCTATTAGGATTTCAGATGAACCTTTTAAAGATTCAATATTCCTTCTCTTCCTCTTTCTTTCTTTCTTTCTTTCTTTCTTTCTTTCTTTCTTTCTTTCTTTCTTTCTTTCTTTCTTTCTTTCTTTCTTTCTTTCTTTCTTTCTTTCTTTCTTTCTTTCTTTCTTTCTTTCTTTCTTTCTTTCTTTCTTTCTTTCTTTCTTTCTCTCTTTCTCTCTTTCTCTCTTTCTTTCTCTCTTTCTTTCTTTCTTTCTCTCTCTCTTTCTTTCTCTCTCTCTCTCTCTTTCTTTCTCTCTCTCTCTTTCTTTCTCTCTCTCTCTCTCTTTCTTTCTCTCTCTCTCTTTCTTTCTTTCTCTCTTTCTTTCTCTCTTTCTTTCTCTCTTTCCACCCGAACATATGAAACACGTAACAACTGATTAAAATATTTATTCCAAAATACCCCTCTGTAGGGCATTTCAAAGCACGCCAGCTCTTGTGTGCGTGTGTCTGTGTGTTTGAGCCAAACAGCCCCACAGCCCTGAGGTTCCTATCAGCTCACACCAGGCTGGAGCCCGCTCTCCCCTCCACGGACACCCAGCACCGCAGCTCTGCTGCCAGAACCTCTCGCAGGGACGGAGCCACCATTCGAAAACGCCTGCGCCAGTTCCCGCAGGTCACTGAGCCACAGGGGTCGTTCGCCAGACCTCGGGGAGCGGGTCGGGCTTCGGCGCTCCCCTAAGCCTGTTAGGGACACACTGCCGTGTCCTGCAATGTGCAGGCAGATAATTGCTGGCGCTCCGCTTTGTGCGGGGAGGCCAGGGTGTAAATGGCTTTTAATGACTGCAGCTGCTGGCTGCAAACTGTCAATGGGATCGGCTAATGCCGAGCCCGGACCCGCCGGACTCCCAGCCGTAGCAGCCGGGCGGGCGCAGCCGCCAGCAGCGCGCCGTTGCGCGGAGAGGTGCGCGCAGCGGGGAGCGGAGCCGGGTGCGGCAGCGGGGAGCGGGAGCCCCGGCGGCGCCCGGGCCCGAGCAGAGGCTGCCCTAGCGACTGGGAAAATCCTTTCCGGATCCTGTAAGTTTGTCACGGCAGGCGGAGGTCCCGCGGGGGAGCCCTCGGGGTGCGCTGCACCGGCCTCCACCTCCCTCTTCAACCCTTCCGCACCCGCTCTGGGGCCGGGGCAGGGGTGCGGCGCGGTGAGAGGCGGGGTCCCCCCCCTCGCTGCCCATGGCCGTCTTCTCCGGGCTGGGGAACCTGCCGTCCGTTTCCAGTCAATCTTACTTGATCCCACACGATTCATTGTTTCAGCTGCTAGAATGACATGTGGCTCTGCAGGGCAGGGGAGCAGCTCCCCTCCTCCCCCAAAACCTCCCCCTAAATTAACCAGGACAAGCCTGTGCGCTCTTCCGGAGGGAGCCCTGCGAAGTTGTGTGTGTGTGTGCGTTTGTGTGTGTCGGGCTGCCAACCTGGAGGACTTTTCCGGGGAGAGGACGGGAAGCGGAGAGGGAAGCTCTTTTATTTCACTGCTTGTTTTGATGGTCGCTCCCAGGAGGCTGCGATTTTCTGCCGCCCAGTTAGTGCCCCTTAATCCTGACTCGGGAGAGACTCAGTCGACGCTTGCAAGCGCTGGTTATTTTTATGGATGGGGGTGGCAGGGTTCGGACGTGGCTGGCGCGTAGCGGGTGCGGTACCGGCAAGCGGAAAATGCGGCACCGCGGCCACGGCGAGGGGGAAGGTGCGGGGGGGAGAGAGGGAGAGCCCGGGGCAGGTAAAGGAGAGCCCATCGCGGTGCTCTTGTTCGGCTTTTTATGATTGTTATTATTATTATTGTTACTGCGATTTAATTGATATTTTGTCACTCTTCAGTGGCAAGCGCTGACAATTTTGCACTGATGCCTTCTTTACGAACACTTCGATCCTCCTCCTTCCTTCCCCATTCCTCTCTCTTTCTTCTTCACCTTCTCTCTTTAGTCACGATTTCCCAACATAAATGAAGGCGCATTTGATGGGTAAGACGTGGCCCATCCGGCTGCTGTAATACAGCCCTGGGGATGCGATGTGTGCTCAGAAACAA
Organism: Neopsephotus bourkii; assembly: GCF_033783945.1. Classification (NCBI taxonomy): domain Eukaryota; kingdom Metazoa; phylum Chordata; class Aves; order Psittaciformes; family Psittacidae; genus Neopsephotus; species Neopsephotus bourkii. The sequence goes on along the minus strand of NW_026901852.1, from coordinate 3,944,755 downwards.
GTGGGCAAGTGATTTTTTTCTTAACGGATTGGTTTAAGAAGCCGAGGGGGAGATATTTTATTCCTGGTCCAAAACAGTGCTCCGGCTTCCAAGCTAAACTTTAGGGGTTACCCCCGCCCCATTTTATTTTGCTTAAACACAGAGGCAGGAGGAGGAAAACGTGAGATACCCTTTCATTTTTTTGAGAGGGAGAAAGAGGAGGGGGAAAGGCGTTGCAGCTCGCCTCCGCGGCGAGGTGCCGGCTTGGTAAGCAGCAAACTTTCCCGCCGGGCTCTGCTGCTTCCCCACATCCGTCTGGATCTGCTGGCAGCTCCCGCCAGCACAAAGTTACCTGCTCTGCAGCTGCAGAGCAGCACCAGCAGCAGCCGTGCAGTCGCTTGTTCCTGAATTAAACACAACTCTTAATGATGTAGCATTATCAACAAGGGACACTTGATTGACTGATCTAGGTATGATATATGTGCTGGGCGTCTAAATTAAATATTAAGTGAAATACTTAGCTCTAATTAGAAATCGTAACCTAGCAATGAAAACTTGAAGAAACAAATTGCGGGGGGGGGGGGGGAGTGGGGTGGGGAGGGAGAGGAGGGGACAGCCTTTAAACGTGGCAGAGAGGAAAGTAGCGGTGATGTGTACAGAAGCTGACATATTAGCAACAAGCAGCAACTTTGAAATGATTGACGTATCATTAAAGCCATCAGGCTGATTTTAATAATTCTTCTGCAAGGAAAAAAAAAAAGAAAGAAAAGGAAAAGAAAAGAAAAGCTTGGAACCTCGCAGACAAGTTATTTATCAGCGCATTAAACACGGGAGAAACACAATTAGACTGGGGGAAAACGAGGGAAGGCAGAGAAGGGGGGGGAAACCCTCGGCTAATTTAACAAATAGACGTCTAAAAAGCAGCGAGCATCCAGGTCGGGAGATGGAGATGTCAGAGCTAGATGCCTTCTCCCCCGAGTGTGCCTTCCCAAGGTAAACAAGCGCACAGTTGCCTCAACTTTCTCCTTTAGCACAAAGTTCCTGGTGCGACGGAAAATTTGAATATTTTATCAGTCTCTTGTAGTGACCCTCATTAGGTGGGCATCCTGCTAAGGCCCTGGCGTTACAAGAAAGCTGCCCAATCAGAGCATTTGCACGCCTTGTTAGCGATGGTTAATGAAGCTTCCCCATGCACTCAAAGAAAGGCCCCCTCGATGTAGATTTACCTTATGTCAACTCGTTACTTCTAATGAATCGCATCAAAATTCTTCCCTGAATGGGGCCGAGGCGCCCGGACCGGGATCCCCTCCCCGCCCGGCGGAGCCCACCCCTGCCACCGCCGGCACTTCAGCGGAGCGGCCGACACCGAGGTGACCGGGCGAAGTTTGGCGGCGGGGAGGGGGACAAGAGGCCGAGGGAAGGGACGGAGCGGGCGGGCGGCCCAGGATGGGGGGGCGGGGGGGGGCCGGCCTCGGCTCCGGCTCGGGCAGCGGCAGCGGAGGCTTCGCCTCTGGCAGGTAGACGTTTGCTCTTCGCCTCTAAATCCCAGCCCCCCCCCCCCGTAGCCCCCCACCTTCCCGTCCCTCCGGGCTCGCATTTTAAAATCAATTAGTATTTTCAATTCTTGAGGTGAATTATTCAAACAAATGTTTGGGAGACCCTGAGGGAGAATTTGGCCGTGACAAAAGGTTTGATTAGCTTTATTTCCCCCCCAAAAGCAACAAAGGCTCAGGGCTGCGAGAACAATCCGCTACATCAGGGCATGTTCAATTAAATGAAAGTCATTAGCTTCGCCGTGAAAGCACTACCTTTAAAATCAGATGGGGCGGGCGGGAAAGGGGGGGTGGTGTACTCTGATAATTGTGGCAGGAGGTTTTAACACTCCCCCTCCCCCTATACACACAAAGCCCTCCAAAAAGAAGAAGGGGGGGGGGGAAACAAAAAAAAAAACCCAAAACCCAGCACTTCACCCTTTGGAAATTTGTGCTCTGTCTAAACAATGGGAAGCCCATAATGCAGATTATAACACTCACTGACTCGAATCCATTATCTGCCCTCCACACTGTCTATATATTGATTTCCATATACTTTCTATTGCTCTCAATGACTGAGCAAAGCTCCCGTTAAGAGCCCGCGACACACAGGAGCGCTGCTTGAACTGCATCTCACCATTACAAGCCGGAGCCGGTTGTAAACACGAAATGCTCCCACTTTCCCGGTGTAGCTGTGAACAAGCACGCGATACCCCCCTTCTCACCCCCACCCTACAGGAGCGGGCAGCCAGGCACTGCCCCGGGGCCCTCTCCCACCGCGGATATCCCCCCCCCCCCCCCGAGGCACGTCTAGGTGCGCACGCCCGTGTCCGCGGGAGCAACCCTGGGGCCGGTGCCCTGTGCGCCCCAATTCCGGGAGCTCCGGAGCTGCCGGCGGGGAAGGGCGCCTCGGTGCCCGGCGCCCCTCGGGGCAGAGACGGGAGCTGCGCTCTCCCCGCCCGCGGCCCTCCGCCTGCAGCCCCTCTCCCCAGCCCCAGGCTGCTCATGGGGATGGCGGTCGATCCTTTAACTCTGAGACCTGTCAGAGCAGAAGTTTTTCAAGGCAGGATCCTCCGGCCGGTAAGTCTGATATTTAGATTAAGATCACTTCCTCACGGGCTCTTGTAGAATGCGTGTGAGTGAGGCAGAGAGGAGGGGAGGGAGCGACCTCAGCCAAAAATGGCCATACAAGAGGGAGAAGGAGTCAGCAAGAGCACAACCTAGTTTTTGGGGAGGTGCGGTGGGAGAAGGGGCCCGCGGGGCTGAGCCCCTGTCACCTCGTACCGTCCCGCAGGGCACTGCTCCAGGCGGGGTGGGGGCGTGGGGAAGGTGTCGAGAGGGTTAAAGTGCCTGGAGAGAAGCAGAAATTTGGAAGCGAGTGTGTATGTGTTGGGGGGAGGGTGCCCAAGGCGGTAATTCTGCTGCTGTACGGACCCCATATAATCCACTCGGAACCCGCATAGATCGGGGAGATCCGGGACAGCGTCTTAAACGGTCACATCTCCCCCATTCGCCCCCTCCTTCCCTTACTTTAATGAAGATTGCTAATTTGTTTCGAGGCAGTGCGCTGCGCTGATAAGTCCTCCCCAGCTAATATGTTAAAGTTTAAATACCAGCAGGTGCGAATTCGCTCTACTTAAGGCTATAAAAATAATGCCGAAATTCAAGAGCACAAGAAGTTGGCCTTTGTATTGTGATTTATAAAAGGGAAATTGCGCTATACATAGCCAACTATTTACCACCCCCCCAATCCCCAAAGCCCTGAAAGTGCTAAATTCTTCTTAATGATGCCGAAGGTGAAGTTGTTTCATATTGGACAAAATGGGCATTATTCTTTGTCATGCAAATCACCCTCCACTTGACCTCAGGTTAGAAGATAATGTTCATTCTTGGGTCACACTAAAACTTACTTAAATCGGAAAGAAGAATCATTCCACAAAATCAGCGTCATAAAGTGAAGAAGACTTAGGGATCCTAATTAAAAATAAAACATAGGTTAGGAACGTGTACTTAAAAAACCACAAACCAAACCTGGTTTGCTACAGAACTCCGCGATTAGGAGGTTTGTATTTAATAAAGTTGTGCTCCTTGGATTTCCTGAGAAATGTGTATATAATTTCGCGTAACAAGATTAAAAGAAAGGAAAAGATATGAATCAAAGGAGCTATAGATACACAAAAGACCTCCAAGTAACAATTACTCTAATACATATTTTTAAATAGGAAAAGAAATGAAAAGATATTTAACAATCGGGTAAACCAGGAATGAAGGTTTGATAAAGAAGATGCAGCTTGAGGTGCTGTTTCATTCGATAAATATACTTTTGGCGTGGAGTGACAGGATATGTTATTTTGACACAAAATTAAAGCGTTACTGCAGATACAGAGGCATAGATATACACGAAGACAGCTGTATATACCCATTTATAAATTAGTGGGTGCACGTGGAAGGAAATCTGAGCGTCTTCACTTTCCAAAGCGAAGCTGCAGAACATCCCATAGGTGAGGCGCTGGGCTGAGGTGGGTTTAATATTGAAGTGCTGGAGATTATTGGAAATCAAATAAAAATTCGACACGCACTGACCCATTAGAGGATTTAGCGGTGAGGAGGGAGAGATTTGCTGGGGCTTTTGTTGCTAATGTTTCAATGCTGGGCGCTAACTTTAAGGAAAGTGTCAGTAGAATAACAAATTGAGGGCATGAAAGGCCACGGAGAGAAAGCAAGCAAGGATGCTCTTGACTTCTTAGCAGTTGCTTAGAAAGGATCTCGAGCTTAATATGGGGACTCAATCAGGGAGAGCACAAAGCTGGGCAGAGGGGGAGCGGAAAGTTGGGCTCAGCACGTGCACTTTGGTCAAGTCGGTTCAGTAAACGCGGGGGGGGGGGGGAATGTTTCGGGCACAGAGCCTGCCCTGCACCCCCCCGCCCGGCCCGGGGGGTGGGGGGGCACACCGGGAGATGTGGTAAACGGGGCCCCTCTTGGTAAAAGGGGAAAGCAGCCTGGCTGGGAACAAGCGGGGGAGGTGGCCAGGCTGCCCCGTCACACCGCGCCAGGGTGGTGGGTCACTGGATGGAGAAGGCATCATCTGCCCCTTCACAGGAGCGGCAGCAGTAGATTTTGTTAAAAGACTCCCTTATCAAACTTGGTCCTTTCGTGAGAAACAGCCGATTTTAAAGTCCGTCTGTAAAGATTTTTAACAGCTTAGCGAATATCACAGATAAGGGAAATCCGGGAGATGCTCCCAGGACATCAGACCTTAATGGGCTCCCTCAGCGGCGGAAGGAGCTCCGTTCTGTTCCCTCTGCGTATTACACTGCAGACAGGATTCGATATATACTCTATTTAATCTTGCTCTGTGACAGAGCTGTTTAAGTGTATACCATGCCTACGTTCTTTGTATCAAGACCAAAAGGATGCATTGTTGAAAGAAAACTATTCAAAATCTTTCATCTGATAGAAACGATCCGGCAACTGTGAGGCAGCTACAGCACAATGGTTCTGTCTGCATAATAGGGATCTCATAAAAATACAGCGTGTCATTGCAACAAAAAGTTAAAAGTCTTACATGTATCCATCTTATATGTTGCATGGAGTCAGGAATATTCTAACCTTGCCCGCACCCGGCCATTAAATGGTACACGGCACTTTAAAATCGAGGGCATTGTGATTGAAATCCCAATCTCTAGCAGTGAAAGAGGGGAGCAAGGTAAGTTAAGCGAGGACCATTACGGATGTAATGACCTCAGGGTAAATATTCATTAGGAAGAGGAGATTCCTCTTCTAATACCCAGTCTATTTTCTTTGGAATGCAATATCACAGAGCCTGATGTAGTAGCAAGACCCAAGATTTAAAAGGAGATTATTATCAAGCGTGTTGGGTCGAGTTTGGGGGATTTTTTTTTCCAGGCACTGTCCTCAAGTGGGGCGCAAATACTAATTATTTTTTATTATTATTATTTTTTTAATCACCTTTTTCATTTTATTCGGTCAGCCAGAGAAGCTTGTTCCTTGCTTCGCCCCCGGTGGGAGAAAGCAGCAAACCTTTAAGCAGCGCGGTTAGAAGCCCTGGTCTCTCTCTTCCCTTGATAGGTGCACTTAGCCGGCGGAAAGGGAGACAAGCGCACGGCCCCGGGGACAGAGTTTGCCTCCCGAACTGCACTTCTCTTTCGGAAGAACAGGAGCTCCGACCTCCAACCCAACTGAGACTGGTGCTTTAAAGTAGCTGCGAGCAGTGCTCCCGTCTCTTAACAGGGTCACATAGATTGGAGCCCTTTAATTTCCAGACACAAGGAACTACTTCCAAGGAAGCACCCGCTGCTGGGGTTTGGTGGGCTTATATATGTATACATATAAATATATATATAAAGATAGAAAGGGAAGTTGGGTGCAATTCCCTTATACACAGGGAAAGGTAAAGGGGGGGGGTGTGAAGCCGAGCCAACACATCTGGCTGTGGGAGCCCGCCCCGTGCTCCTGGCCGCTCTGTTGTCGCCGGCGGGATGGCGGCCGGGGCGGGGGCTCCGGGAGCTGCGGGAGCTGCCCCCGGCGCGGCCCTGCCCGTGGCCCGGCCCTGTGTGGCAGCCAGCAGGCGCGTCGCCTGGTGTGACCTTCAGAGAGCACATTTCAACTGCTAAACATCGAGGAAAGTGCTCCTCTGGTTCGCAGGCGCCATATTAATGCCGGGGGCTGCGGCGGGGGGAGGGCGGTTTCGCAGCCGGTCTGGTTTTACGCAGTTGTTAATTCAGACCAGACGAGCTCTCGACGGCTCCATTAAAACAAAAAGTACTTTGGGATTCTTCCCCGCACCTCTCGTTTCCACTCCCCCCGCGAGGGGATGCGCTTCGTAACATTGATCCCAGCTCTGGGACCCTGCAGAGCATCCTCTTCCACCCCTCCCGGAGGGGAAGGGGCTGTGCTGGGGGAGATCCCCTGGAACCCGTGGTCCAGGGTCTCCAGAACCCCGGGCAGCGCCCGGGACCGCCCAACTTTCCGCATCCTGCTGCTGTCACGGAAGGGAAGGCTCCTCCAGCTCCCTAAGCTCCCTTTTCCCCGTGTACCTCTCGTTCGTGCTGGGAAAGCCGTGAGCAGCGAATAAGGAGACACCCCTCCATCTCCCCTGTGCCAAATGATTTCTCAAGCTGGGGGTCTGCACTCTACTGTGCTCTCAGCTTCTCCAGCTCGCACTGAGACCTGCTGCTTAGTCAACGGCACTGGTTTTTCTTTCCCCATCTTTTTTCTTTTGTAGATAAAAGAAATAAAAAGCGCCAAAAACTTTTGCAGATGGGCCCAAGCGGACGAGGCATCGCGGCAGGGACTCAGCCTCTCCTCCCCGGGGCCGCAGGGCCGTGACCATCGTAAAGGTTCAAGTCCCCCTTAGGATTTCGGAACAAAGGCAGCCCAGCCCGGCTCCGCCACGCACAAATCTCCATTGTAATCCTGGGCTTTTCCTCTCTCTTTTTTTTCCCCTCTCCCCATTTGCCCTGTTTTCCAGCCTGCAGTTCCTGAAGGTCAGGTGGAGAGGTCATGGCTCTGCATCCCCTGTAAATAGATTTTGATATTTAGACAGCTATTGCTACTCAATATTAACTTACAGGATAATGGCGAGAGATACTGTATGTGCTGAACCTGTTATTCACGAGTGAGCAGCATCTGTCGAATACGATTCTCGTCTTTTCGCCTTGTTTGGCTATAGCACTGATCAATAGGGCGAAGGACGTCTTGGAGCTGGGGGGGGAGGGATACACGGGGAGCAGGACGGTCCTGCGGGGACACTGGAGCAAGAACGGTGGTGAAACTACACAAGGACCTCAGAGAACTGAAGTCAAGGGCCAAGGAGGCACAGAGAAGCTCTGAGGGAGTGCAGGACCCATTCAAGAGAGGCTAGCAGAAAGCTTCCAGAGCTGGGTTTATTCTAGGGCTTCTGACATTTTGCTTTCAACCTGCTGTTAAGGTGGAAGGGTCTGGCCTCCCCTCCACACCTTCACAACCCGGTTTCCTCTATTTCTGGCTTTATAAATGGTGGCTTCCAGGTAGATCAGAACCAGAGACCCGGAGCTTGCCACTAACCCTCTTGCTGTTGAAGTGAAGGCCAGGTCTTCAACTACGGGTAATATTTTGGGGGAGCACTAAGAATTCTTGCTTCAATTTCACAGAGCATCCCCTCTTCCTCTGACCCCAAATCCTCCCTCTGCCACCTGCAAGGCAGAAAGCCTTTTACACTCCCCAGCCCTTCCGGCTGCCAGCACTGTTCTTGGCGGGGGGGAACCGGTGCCACTAAAATGACATTCAGGACCGGGATTCCAGTTGAGGTTGTAGGGCAAACACACCAGCACCAGAGCACTTGCCGAGAGGATCCGGTCAGCGCTTTGGTACATGATGTCTTCCCCCCCGGCTCAGGGTGCGATCCCAGCGGGGTTGTGTGTGAAGGCTGGTGTGGGGTCGGCAAAGCCCTGGCGGGATAGGAAGAGGATCGGAGCCAGGCCGAAAGTATCCCTTCTCCATCGTTTTGCAGGCTCACGAGTGGGTCCTGAGTTTCTGGCAAGTTAGAAGCCCCGTGTCACTGGCGAGACCGCAGATCTAGACACGAGCTTTAGAAACAAGATCTTCTGTGGCAGGACGGATTGTAAACACGCACGCGTTTACATCCGCTTACCCGGAGTTATAGGCGGTTGCAAAGGGGGTTTGCGTGTGGATTTTGTGGTTAGAAGAGGTAGTCTGGGGAAGGGGAGGGAGGAGAGAGGTGCTGAACGGTTTCGTCAATAAAGCGTCTGAAAGAGTTGTCGAGATTTGATTCTCCCCTTCGTTTGTTTAACTCGCTCTTTAATGTTCATGTGTGACACCTGGTAGGTGTGTTTCTGCGGGGGGGTGTTGTGCTCCTTATTTTAAGTGAAGGGATTCTTTCCAAGGAAGAGACACAAAAGACGCAGTTTTAAGACCCTGCGACTCCCTCAAGCTTTGCGGTTTTACAAGCAGCCAGAGCAGCAGCGAAACAAACTTTCTGTCCGAAGTTTCCTGATGCTCAGGAGGGACAAGGGCTTCTCGCTGCCCGGCCGGGGACCCTCGGGTTTTGTTCTCTCGGGGAGCGAAGCCACCGGGGCGGCCACCGGCAGGGCGGGTACCGACACCCCGAGCGGCGGCGGGGACCCTGCGGAGGGGTGGAAGTGGGTGCCGGGGCTGGGTGCTGGGGCAGCAGGCGGCCAGCAGCACCGGCCAGGCAGCTGTCCTCCTCCGGTGCGGCCTGAGGCAACGGTGAGAGCCCTTTGCCTGCGAAGGGGAACGGGAGCGCTTGTGCCAAAAGCCGGACCGAAGGAATGGATGCGACTTTTCTGGGAGGTTTTCTGGCTTGCCTGGGAGGGAAGGTGCCACCCCATGCCCCCCAGGGGCTGCAGGACGAGGACGTAGTGCTCCCCCCTCCACATCGCGGAGGCTTTCTTTGACCTGATGTGCTGCTTAGGGGGACCTGTTAGGGAAGTTGTCCTTGTAAGTGAAATCAGAGTTTTTGTGAGGTGCAGTCGCCATACATTTTTAACCGCAGTGATTACTAAATTAATAGCAGGCCCTAAGACAGATGTCAAAACGTCTTGAAAATGTTTATCTGTGAATAATTGAGAAGGTGGTAAGACGCATTATCTGATTGTATAATGAAATATGTATGAGGAACAGCTGTTTGCAATAGTCACCTCCCGTTGTTTCATTAGCCTAGAGTCTCCGCTTTAAAGAAGCGCTTCCATGAAGTTTGCCATTCAGTTCTGGCCGCTTCCACCGGCGCAGGCGGTTGCGCTGCGCCCGCGGGAGCTGCAGCGGGAAGCGGTAGCCTGGTTCTATCCCTAGGCCGGCTTACGGGCCCTCCCCGTGGCATTTCTCGCTGGTGGTTTGTTCCAAAGGCGGGAGGGAGGGGGCACGGGTGGGGTCTGAAGGTGTCTTGCCGGGCAATCTCAAGCTGAAGAGGATGCCCTGGGAGGAAGGGTCCTAGATGCTCGCTTCGAAAGTGCCGTAAACAGCCATTTATGAAGATTTCATGCGGAGCAGCAACGGCCTCCTCGACTGCTTAGCGTTGACATAAACTTCCAGACGTCGAGCATATGCTGTTGCGCAGCATTGTTTATGCGTGGTACCAGATGTTGCTTTGCATCCTATTGTCTGGAGACAATGTTTAGTTCAGGTTAAAATATCTTTACTTAAACTGCTCAGTTGGCCATTGTGTGAGTGTTAGTGAAGTGTCATGGAGAGGTAATGGGAAGTCCGGGGAGGTTAGGTCTCCGAGCGTGGCCAGGAGGTCCCTGGTTCATGGTGGGGTTACGGCCACCCCTGTCATCTTTTGTTTTCCCTCCTCAGAGAACCCTTGTCCTTCCTCTAAAAGGATGTGCCCCGCTCTCTTTCCCTTCGGAGCTTTCTCCACCGGTTTCATGAAGCGGCCCGATGTTTGTTTTTCTAGTTTCCCTAAATCGCCCGAAAGAGGAAAGAAAAGCACATTTCTGCGTCACGGCCATCCCCGGGCTGGGCCGGGCAGGGCGGAGTGGGGCGGGCCCCACTCTCCTTGCCCGGGGATTCTGGCGCCGGGGGGAAATCGGTCCCGACGGCAGAGTTCAAGCTCCAACCAGGGCAGCGGCTCCCTTCCCCGCCAATGCCCTCCGCCCCCACTGGCGGCCTCGCCGAACCTTCCAGGCCGGGCGGGCATCGGGGGTGTCGGGCAGCCCCCCGGCAGGGCGAATCGTTCGGTGACAGCTTCCACCTGCCGCCCGAGGAAAGCGGCTGCCTGGAGCCTTTTCTTCCCTTTAACCCCGCAGCCTGAGCCAGCCGCGGCAGCTGACCTGTGGCAAGACTTTTGCTCCGGGAGGGAGAGGGCGGGGGGGGGTGGGAAAGCTATAGACTTTAATCGGATTTCTCCCCAAACACTTCTGGTATGTTGTTGTTATGCATCTATATGGGGATCATTATTTATAAATGAGCGAGTACGATCAGTCGCAAAGACTTTAAGATCCCGGATTTATGTCATTAAGTTGAGGGCGGGGTAGAGCGACTTAGCGGGGGACGGAGGTGCTGTCCGGGGGTGGCCAGCCGCCTTGGCTAGCGAAAGGTCACCTGCCGTTCCCCTTTCCCTTTGGCCGCCCTGCCATTGCGGGCGAGACCCCGATTCGGAGGCCGGGGAGGCCTTGGCCTCAGCCCCCGTGCCCGGGCTGCGGGCATCGGCTCTCTGGGTCGTACAGCCGCTGACTCCGTGGTCTGTCGCGGCAGTCCCGCTTCACACAATGGAGACGTATTTTCCTGTGAACTAGGTGCCCCGCTAAGAGTGGAGACGGTGTGAGAACATTTCCAGAAGCAGCGGTTTTGCAAGTCGAGATAAACCCTACCCCCTCTGCTCCCTGACATTTGTAAAGCCACTTCAGGATACGGTTAACATCTCTCTAAATGCCCGAATTAAACAAAAAGCCACGTTGTGCGTTTCGGCGTTGAAAACAGAGGTTTTGCAACGCGATGCACGGCATAATGTAGCTGTATTTGTATTATTTCTAGCATGTTTGCTTGTGCATAATCCCTCATGCCTTTTACTATAATCCTACACATTACAGTTCATCTGTAATGATACTGCTTCAGAGGGACCTGTTGCACACAGTGATGGTAATTTGTAACCTTGGTAACAGTTTTAAATAAAGATTATAACAATGATGTCAACTGTTTTTATTCACCACACCGTAAATGGGGTCTCAATATTACTATGCCTGTAGAGGACAGAGTTTAAGAAACAGTTATGAGGTTCCACTTTACTTAGTATAATGCGAGCTATCACTTTTTAGCTTGTCCTTAGTAAACACGAGCGTGGTTCTAAATAGTATAAAGATTTTCAAACTGCTGAGGACTGTAAACTTTAATTTTCTGAATGAGGGGGATATTATTATGAATTAGGGTTATCAGGATCCAAGTACCCTTACCAGCAACATTTCAGTCTTCCAGAGAAATACCTCAGAATAAGTACTACTTAGAAACCCTAATGAATAATGCTAACGCTGACTCTACCATTAGCCTTCTGCACAAGCTCTCCCCTCTATTAAAGCTCACAGAAAATGCTCAGAAGCTGAAAGCAAAATTAAATGTAATTGCTTTTATTTACCTATTGCTTTTATATCATTAAAATATTTTTAGTTACATTTATTAAACAGCATCCACTTCGATTATTACCTGCCATATCTATTAATCCATTTTTGTGTAGTAACTACACCACCATTAGCTATTAAAATACGTGTGTATACACATATATACATATTACATATATTGTCTTTGTCAAGATATGTTTCAGTTCTCATTAACAAAAATATTCTTGTGGAAGATTCTACGAAGCATGATTTTCATGCACGCTTATTAATAATCACAGTTGTCAAGAATTAGATATGCACAGATTGTAAATGGAAAGCAAATATTAGATGCCAAATGAAATATACAGCAGAATTGAAGCATAACTATTTTTCCTCCTTAAAATAAGAAATATACAGAGTGAAAACCTGAGCTATTAAGCTTACTTAAAAGATGGCTTTGTTGGTTTAATTATACTGTAGTTATTTTATAAATATGTTTCAAAGGAAGCTTGCCATATTGAATGTCAATGAAGCCTGTAAAGAAAGGGCTCACAAAAGCTAATGCATACCAAATACCAAATTTTAGTCATTAGCATTCCTATTTGTTACAAACTAAAGGAACCTATTAACAGACAAGAATTTCTATTTAGCTAGCATTACAATGTTTAGCCATTAAAATAAAAAAAGGACAATAAATGACCCTCCCTGCCCCGCTTACAACTATATGCTCTTTTTACTTAGAAAGACAAACGTATCAAACTCCCTGATAGCAGAAACTATGATTCTACCTTATTACTGGCTGTACCAAACCAAACCCTGTTACTGCCTCCTCATTGAGGCAAAATGTCTACTTTTTCCAGAGGACAGCATCTGTATTATTAAGAGCTTCAGATATTTGCACATACCTTAACAGCTGCATTTGAGGGGCTTTCTGTCCTGGGGAAGTGAAGGCTGGCTTTGGGCTGATGCAGGCCTACAGGGTCAAGCCTGGCTGCTGCTGGGCCTAGTCCAGCATCGGAAGGCACTTCCCTATTGCATTCAGATCAAGACTGGGGTGTGGAGAGCAGCTTTCATGCTTGGGATGGAGGAAGGAAGGACTAAACCATTCGTTAGGTTAGCCAGGCTGCTAACCAGGAGCTTCTTTTTCAGTGCTTGCTGCAAAACCAATGTATTTATTCTTCTGCCTACTTGCTCAAGAATTCCTTTAAAACCTCTTGGCTAAGCATTTCTACTTTTCAAATACCCTTTAAGAAACTGTGGTTTTGTCTCTTTTGAAGATGAGTGTGTGCATATGCAATACATCTCAGAGTTTCTATAAATCCTTAAGCATATTATTGCATAACATACTTTTCATTTCACATATAAGAAGTAAATCAGCTTTCTTGTGTTTTTCACTAAACTGCACACTTTTGCATTAAAGAAGAAGCTTTTTGGGACACTGATATTTGTGATGAGGTAACAAGCTGATAGATCTTTTCCCCTTTGTTGCATCCGAGGTCCTTGCCTTCTCAGCTTGTGAGCATCGTTCCTTGGGACTCTGTTGTGTCTATTCAAATTGACAGAGATATTCAAAACAAGACCAAAGAAGCAGCACAACTGCTACAGAGCTTCTGGATGACAGATGCTGTCAAATGCCTGTTTTCCCTCAAAGATTACTTCAGTTTTCAAAGAATGGGGGGAGGGGGGTGGGAGGTAGTTCAGGAAAGTTCAACCCATCTGTTTAATCTTTGTTTTCCGATTTTCATTGTTCATTTCTAAACCAGGTTTTACATTTAATTTAATAAAGGGTTCAGATTGGCTACTAAGGATCACTTTTGATTTTGACTTTGCAAGAATAGAGTGAAGACTGGTACGAAGAAAATTCACTGTGTAAACATCCTGCCCAAGAAAGGAAGATTCGCCCTCACACCATCTACAGGATTTGTGAGTACAAGAAATTTGTTCTCTTCAATGATTTAAACTCCCAGGCTTTAGGGTGCCATTTTAAGGCTGGTTGTTTGTAGCTTTTACATGAACATATGGTGAGAAGTTTGAGTGAAATGGCTCTACAATTGGTGTATCTTCGCATGTACGAAATATTTTGGATAGAAAAGAAGTTCCTGTATGATCCCATTTACGTGATCCATGCTGCTGCTTTTCACTAATGAAAACAAAACTGATCTGAAATTTGCATGAGCCTGGTGTCCAGGGATAACAGTCTCATGAAATCAAAATGATGCAGGCTGTCCCTGATTTTGCTGAGGTAAATTAGAAATTTGGAGGAAGAATCTCATGGAAAATTAAATACAAAAGCAATCAGGGTTTCTGAAAATTTAAGAACTTCTACTTTTCCTTGGAGACACTTTCTGAGTCAAAGATCTTCACGTCCTCACTTGTGTTTATTATCAATGGAGAGTAGTGGTTCAAGAGGATGCAAACAGACAGCCCAGATTGAAATAAGCCTGAAGGAATCTTGATGTTGTCTCTCAAGTACTGTAACTTTCACAGGGAGAGCTTTTTTCCAGGTCAGTGTGTCTATAAACCAAAATGGAGCTGATCTATAGAGCTTCAAATCAGATGCTGCTGGAAAGGTAGGAGACATCTTGCAGGTCTTTCACTAACACTTAGATGGCGTGCTAGATAGATAGCTACCATTAGAAGTTTCTCAGCAGAAGAGCTTTCATTTGCAATCTTTCTGCCTACCAAACCCAAATTGATTCAACTCTAAGCCCTATTGTTAGAGAGGCAAATATATTTAAAGGAGAAATGCAACAGTTCCAACAACGAAGTTTAGACTGAAAAAAGAGCAGCTTCATGTAAGAAAAAGCAACGTGATGAATCACTCTTTTGTTCAAACTGTCCATTTAATACAAAGCAGAATACAAGTGTTTAAACAAAAATGCTTAAATTGTTGCTTTCTCAGCAATGCTTCTCTTTTTCACTTTAAGCCATCCATAGGCCTTTGTAGCCATATACAGTATGCGACAGAGCAATTTGGAAAGATTCATCTATCAAGTTTAACAACTTTCTGGTGTAACTTCAGAGAGGTTTATTGCTCATTCATGCGGAAGTGAGTACACCCAACTTGTTTTTCCTGGTTTTGCTACTTTTGCTGATTTGCAAGGCTGTTCTGGTAGCTGCAAATGGCTTCTCAAGTGACATTTGCTGACATTCAGTGGTGTATATTTATCAGTATTCCTCACCTCACTTCTCCGTGTGTAATCTATTTTATTTTGTTCTTCATAGCAACCTCCTTTTCACTGTCCATGCCCTGAAAACGATAAATGGCAAAATGGCATATTTCCCTAGCTGCACTGAAATGTCACTGTGAAAAATCTTTAATGGACTAAGTGTAGCTTTTCAGGTTATAACTTGTCATGTTACGGAGAAATTCTAGAGTTTCTCCTTAATCCACCTTTCTTTGGAACCACACCACTGCAGGCAGAGACTAATTATAAGCTACACCAGTCAGAGCAGGACAAAAATAAATGAAGTAGAAACCATTTGATCAAGGCTCATTCTATGCTTGCTTTCTGTGCTTGTGCTGTGTTACCTGATTTCTTCTGTTTATGTTAATGCTGAATGTGCCTTACTGTTACATGTGTGTATGCTGAGTTCTATGTTGCTTTAAAGACTTCATTTATCTGTGAATATACTTATACTACTCCTACATCTGGGGGTGCCAAGAGAAATCCTCCATGCTGGCCAAAGTAATAATACATATTAAGAAAGAGGCTCTGATGGCACCTGTGGTTAAAATGAATGCTAACTGAAAATAGAAGGGTGAGAGGAAATAGTGTCACTACTCTCTTTTGTATCAGGTACCAAAATGGGGTAAGAATGACCAACTCAGGCTTTAAGGCTGCCACAGGAATACAGTGTATCTGCCCTGGACTCAGAAAACAGTTTTTGAGAACATTTGTCCCAAATTTGACTACAGACGGTACTTTGGAGTCACTTTACCTTAGTTTTCCCTGCCTTTGTCATGAATAAGTAGAAGAAATATATTAGTTCCTTGGAATTAGATAGCTTTAAAAAGAAACCTACTTCCCCCTTCTACAGTCCTCAGATCTTCACTGTTTTAAGAGCTAGAGGGCACAGAAGGAATGTTAGAACTGTTGCTAGAAATGCTAGAACCAACAAGAACATGCGTTTCACAGCGAATGGCGAGTGGTGCATTTTATCTGACAGAGTGTAAATTTGTTGATGCTGAGGGACAACAGCACCACTTAGTTCTTCCCATGGAGTAGGAAGTAGCTGAAACTATTTTAATGGGGTTTTTCTGCCACTTGCATGCAAGTGGTGTTTTCTTAATCACTGAGGACAAGAGGCTGTAAACCTTAAAGTGCCATGCGGCACGAAATACTTGACTTCTTATCAAGAGCCAGGGTGCAAGTGCTTTAGGGCAGAATTTGCTTTCCTCTTCTCCCATTCTCCATACTAACTTCCACCTTATGCTGTTACAAGGCCTGTGTACTCTTGTAACTATACCAATTCCACAGGACCCAGATTTCATCCTTAGGTTTTAAGTGTTCAGATACTTTTTAATGACTTTCTGTGAGGATATGACTTTAAATCACTATGCCTACAAAATACAGGGGAAAACCCTTCTTTCTGACTAAGCTTAAGATCATGTCAGTCTTAGGAAAAAGTGTGTTTTGTGTTCAAGAGCTTTTCCAGCTAACATTTTCAATGCTTATTTACTGTGCAGGCATAGATCACTCAGCATTTTGCATTGGAGCAGAGTTCAGAACTCACTTTATTTCCAAGGCAAAGTTACAGGGAAAAGAAACCTCTTCTACTAGAATAGCTGATACCAATAGCACAAGGAAGGCTTTTGTATACTAAAGAGGGCTTGTGTCTACAAGCTTTTTGCTTTTTTTGTCCATGGTTAAAAGAGTTGGTTTAAGAGAAAATACTGCCTCTTCCTGTAGTTCTTTACTTGTCCTTAGACCATACTACTGCAACAGCAATAGTATTACCATACTTTGTTTTACTTCTAAGGGAGAGCAAAATAAACTTATATTGCTTTTGAAACGAATTCGTATCATTCCCTAGAAGTCAGCAGAGGCTTTGTACTTGGAAATACAACTTTGTAGGCTTCCCCATTTAGGCTTACTGTCCCTAAACGACAAACAAAGGCTTTTCTCCTGTTCACTCTGCAGTCTTCAGAAGTTTACCTTGAGTTAAGTTTACTGGGCTGAGTATGTCAGATGAGTACGTTCTGCTACCACTACACTTCAGCATTTGAGTAGCTCAAGAGGGCCTTGGGGTCCTCTACTTCATTCAAGATGCTTTCTTCCCACTAAGAGGGGTATAAATTCAACTGCTGACTGGGGTCAGAGCATGGCTCTGAGGGTTTAGCTTGTAATGTCCTGGCACTACACCAGCCTTCAGAAGGGTAGATGTCTGCTCCATGGGCGCTAGGCCAGCGCAACCTGCACTTCGCTTTTCTTCAGAGACACTAGCCAAAAGCTCTCTGAGTCTGAGGAGGCAAATCAACATCAAGCCTTTGTGCAGAAGTTGCCAGTTTGGCATCTATTTTGTAGCATGGCATTCCAAGGACTTCAGCTTTTCACTTCTATTTATTTAGTTGGACTGTTTATGGCCTTTCAAATACAACTGTTTTCTGAGTGCCCAAATGCCACAGGGGACGGTTTGGCTTTGTGAAAAGATGGGGGAAAAAAAATAGAAATAAAGCAGTTTCCCTAAAGGCTTATTTATAAGATACACTGCTGCTTGTGGCCTGTTTCCCGTGGAGAACATAATTTATCTTGCTGTTTAGCATATATGAAGATACCACCCCTGCTCTTTGCCAGCGTCAAAGCAGAAGAGGTACTCAAAGATCTACATCCCAGATTGCATGAAGGGATAATCAACTGCTTCACATTAGCACATCTAACACCACTAGGACCAAATTGGATGGTGTGTTAGTATTCTTTTTATCATCCTTTTTATTCTTGCATGAATATGTTATAATTCACTTGAAAAAAACAAAACACTGAAATAAAAAGAGCACATATTTTTCCTGCTGAAGTGGTCTATATAGTAATGAAACTCAAGTTCTTCTTTCTAAAAAATACTCCAGAAGGCATCAAAGTTACAGTAGGAAAAGAAGGATTTCATCTGGCCTTTTCAAGAGCACTTGGCTGGTGCCAAATTTTACTCCATTTTGGGGGGAACAGTGCTAAGTAATGCATCAACACAGTCCAGAGCAATTTCACACATAAACCTGGGTGGATTTCCTGGTGATCACTTCAGGGTGTTGCAGAGCCTCTCCTGCATCACGGCTAGATGACAGGCTAAATTGTGGCTAGGTCTCTGCTCTGCTCCCTACACACATTATAGTTGCAATCATCCCTCTGTAAATCCCTCTGTGGATCTGGGCCTGTGTTTTTGAAAATCCCACCCACATGGGACACCCGTAGGTCAAATGAAAAATTGCATCAGCTATTAACTAAAGCTATAGCTTATAAAAAGTTACCCACAAGAAAGGTACACAGGTTAGTGCTGCTCGAGGGCATCCTTAAATCACACTTCAGCAAGTTATAAAGTTATCTTTGGAGAGCAATCACACCGAGTTGTCAGCCCTATAAGGATAGATTTATCTGTCTCTGACATGTCAGTTGTCGTCTTTGCCACTTCATTGCGGCTATGATATTTCAGCGGGAGGTAACCACCGCTATTCCCCTGCCTGAAAGTCTACAGAACTTTCCTCTGTAAACATTTCTTACCCTGGGTATTTCCCCATCACAGAACTGCATCTCTTGAATGCATCTCTGTGTTTGCTTAACTCTCGCTCACAGGTCAGCGCTTGTTTGTCTCAAATTTTTCTCTTTCTAATCTCAATTTATGTAGCAGAAAGTTCACAGGTAAACCTTTTGCCCACAAAAGATTCCATAGTTCATTTTTTTATTAGCCATACAATGTAAAATGAGACATTTCTTTTGTTTCTCATAAAGCAATAGAGGTCATCATCCTGCACTGGAAAAGTTACTGCCTCATCTGGAGGTTTTGTTAGCAATCTGTGCTGTCAATGCAATAGGTTTGTTGTGATTTCTCCCAGGGCTTGGCTCGTTTCTCCACATATTCTCCTGTAATACTGTTCTGCAAGTTGGAAAAATGATGTGTTTTGGCTGAAGCTAAAGTGAACGATTAGAGAATGGAAACTCATGGAGTGAGCTTAAGCAAAATTAGCTCCCAGAGAAAGAAGCCTTCATTTTTCCGGAAGCACAGTGGTAATGCCAGTGCCAGGCAGCAGTCTGTGTCCTGATTTCAGTTACACCAGAGCCTGAACCCTCACCACAGGTTCAAAGATGTGTACACAGCACTGGTGTTTGGTAGACAGAGGCTAGAGAGAGAATAGTGTGTGACCCAGTACAAATCTTTCAGCCTAAGTGATATGGTATTCCTGATAGTCGTAATTTTTGTACAAAATGCCCCCTGCATTTACAGAGTTGCCATTTCAGCAAATGATATTTTGCATATTCTTTGGAGATGCCACATAGTCAGTGCAGTCATTCTCAGCTGCTCTCTGGGTTAGAAATGCGGGCTATTTTAGACTGGCAGTTAGTGAAAGGAGCTGAAGTGGGGCTAGGAAGAGGAGAAAATATATCTTCCCTTCCCCTTCATCACTACTGCAGTGTCTATACAATTAGCAATTTATGCTGGAAGGTAGTTGAGATCTGCTTCATAACAATAAACCTTATTTTGTAAAAACAGGCTCTAAAGTGTCTCTTCAGAGAATTAATACTGAGAAGCTACTAAGGAAATGTTCTGAAAGCTGTAATTGTATCACTTTGGGAAATTCCTGGTTATTTTCTTTCTCTCAACATGGCACACCAAAATTTACTAAAGCCCTATGCAACTTTCCCCTTAATTCCATGCTTTAATTTCCTCCTGTCTTCACTGAATTTTGTTCCTATTCCATTTGATTTACTGATCTGGTTATTCAGATGCTGTGGGAGATACCTAATAGGAGATGCCTACTGCCATCTCCTTCCTCATGCTGGGGCCAGCTTGTTTTTACTAATGACCAGAAGGCCTTTCTATTCCTTTTTGGAATTATTTCTGAAAATAACTTCTCTTTCTTTTAATCTTTAACTTTTGAATATTTGATCATGATTTATTCTGAAGTTTTCTGTCTCCTTTAGACTGTAAGTATTTCACAAGATAAAATAGGTCTGATCTCACTGTTAACAGTCTGCAGGGACCGAGCAGAACCGAGTGAAACCTTTTAAACCCGTCCATGAAATTCCTCAGGATTTCACTGATGCTCCAGTTCTTTCCTTTATCAAACCCAAGTGCTTTTAGAAGGTTTGTTTTCATAAAGCAAACAAACATAACAATGAAAGAGATGTACAGCATGTGATCTCCCCTAGCATACTCAGGTTCAAATGCCTGACCTGCTGTCTCTCTAACTGCAGATGACTGTGCCAATTCACCCGCAGCCTGATAGTTCTCCTAGGGCAAGGTATATTCCACAGCTTCTGTTAGAGATGATCTACTTTCTACAACAATGTATTCTTCAGAGTCATTATCTGAATTTGCATCCTTACAGATTGGGTGAGCATTCCCACAACCGCAGGGCAGAACTGCACTGAAACTGAGCTGCCCTTCCTAAGGAAAATTTGTTCCATTGAAAAATTCCCAATCAGCTCTAATTTGGAAGCCCCAGCTGAGCTCCCTCCGTGAGACACATATCGTAAGAGACAGATCTTGCTGTGAAGGGCTGGCGGGTTGGAGAGACGAAGGCTGAGAAGGAAAACACAATAGAAAGGTGAAATGGCTTCCTCACAATCATGCAATGGGTCAGTGGCAGTTTTAGGTCTTCCTAGTGCCAACCACAGCCCATGCTGCCTCTCACATCGAGCTTACAGACAGGTTAATGCTTTCCACCAGCCACTTTTTCATTACCTAGATTATTCTTGCATGTAGACTAAAAGCATGGGTGCATGAGTTCAGCAGTTTTGAACCTTACTGCTTATAAGGCATCATGTACATACATGGCACCATCAAAAACTCTGAGGTAACATATATAACAAGGATGTCATGGTAAAATGCTAAAAAGGGAGATCCTAGTGCACCAGAGCAGTCAAGGGTACAAATAAATCAAGTATTGTTCAAACTGAAGTGTGTCAGCACATCTGAGCAAGCTAAGAAATGATACTTATGCTTCACAGTTTGGAAACTCTGGCAAAACTGAATGCATCTGAGCCTGTACAAGTTATTAAGCCAATGTCATGTTTAGAATGTGACACCTTACTTAAAATCAGACTTTTCCCTTCAGAATCTTTGCTGTGCCCCTAAAACTCTGACAATTTTTATTCTAAGAGCAATTTTTTTGTTGTTTTTTTGTTTTGTTCTTCTGATTTTACACTCATTGATAGGAACAGATTCGAGACAACTTCTTGTATTTTATAAATAGCATAACAGTCTATTTTGTATATTTTCCCCAAGAGCTTTCTGAAACTAAAATTTCTCTTTGAGGACAGCTGGTCCATGCCCCTGAGAAAAAAGATGCTCATGGCAAGGCTGAGGTTAATGATTTTAATTTACAGTTTTTGTGGGAATATAATTTTGCATCTGCAGAAATCTCTGTCTCTCCCTTGTTTCAAAAAATAAAAGATACTTAAATATGCTTTACATTTTATTACCCCAAAACACATTTAATTTTGTTTGACTAGATCATGTCAGTATGTTAATAAAATAATTGTTATTCCAAACATGCTTGGTGAACTTGAATAGCGAAGTGAAGTTTATATATTTAATCAAATATATTCAGTAATTCTAGTGGAAGATGCAGAAGTGTTTTCCATCAATATTTTCTTGACTTTTGAAATGAATATACGTTGCTCAAGTTCTCATACTTGTGGATCCATTTTCTATCCATATCCAGGCAATTGAATTTCTTTGTATGAATGTTTACAAATGTTGAATGGTGGCATGGGTGATTCTTCTTGCTGGAAATGCCTTTATGGACATTTGAGCAAGGGGAGGAGAATGTCTGCAGCTTTTCAAACCACGAATTTTAAGGTAGGTCATAAGACCACTTGTAATGTCCAGAACCATGTAGTATTTTTTCAGGATTTGGCTGCATTATAAATATATTTTATATAATACTATTATATAAAAAAGGCTGTAATTTCTGATTTTTTGCCCATTACACAACACTGTCCTTCCTTCTGCATGAGATCATGACTTAAATTTTGTTTAGTTCTTTCAGAGAGTTTCAAAACAAAAGAAAGAAAGAAGCTAAAAAGCAAAACAATAGAAAACCTCTCCATAGTGCTATGTTTCTTGAAAACCAGACTTGGAATTGTGAGGTGAGAACTGCCCATGGACTGGCATTGCACAGGGGTAGGAAAGCCACAGGATAGTGTGGTATGAAGGGGAGGAGGAGCTCTGGGGAGCAGTGGAGATGAAGAGACCACAAAGAGCTTGGATATGTAATGAAAGGAGCTGAGGGAGAACCATCAGGAAGACACAGGGGCAGAAGAGACAATTGCAAAGAGCCTGTAAAATCAAGGGGGAATTAATGGGTCCTGTGAGGCTCCTTGCTGCTATTAACGCAGCTACCTCTCTGGATAACATTCTGGGAAGATGCCCAAACGGAATTTGCAGAACGTGGATTGTAATATTTCCATATATTTATCGCTAAACTCTGTACTTTAAACAACTTTCTCCAGTAGTTACTGCTCAGAAACCTCACCAGGACCAAACAATTGCAGATGGGCTTTTGGTGGGTAGCGTTGCTGGCAGAGCAGAGGTAAAGGTAATACCCCAGGATTCAAATGCATCATGTTTTCAATCTGCATCAGGAATGACCCTGAACCTTTGCACCCCTTGGAAGATTTTCTGTCCTCAGGGAATCTGAATAACAGTAGAGTTCAAGAGTGAGACTTCAAGGATTTCTCCAACAAGAAAAGATACAAATTCTCTTATTTATTGGCTAACATTTTTTTTTTTTTGCAAAACAGTATGTTGTGTTTTTTTTTTTTTTTACTGCTAATATAGAAAAACAAGTAGAAAACAAAGCATAAAATCACGCAGGTGTCATAATGTTGTTATGTGTTTCCTCAGATTATCTTAGTTGGAAACTTATTTGAGATATGACATTTCTATTTTCAGTGGTGTGGTTCCTGTTAGGTTATTATTATGATGGCTTTACTGTTAACAAACCTCCCTTGTAAAATGCAATTCAACATTTGCACCGTATTTAAAAGTGCTGTATGGAACTGCTGATGGAAGAATGATAGTCCTGCTATGAGATAATGAGCACCAAATAAGCTTACTTAATATGGAAATTCACCTTTCCCAATATATTTATTTTCAACCTCTACAGTGCATTCAGAGTATTTTGTGTAGCTTCTCCGCTTTGAACATTCCATGGGCAGATTTACACACACATATATATATATATATATATATATAAGTGTAGGGTTTTTTCAGGTTTACTTTTTCAACCAAGCAGCAAAGCAACAAGTATGGAGCCATATCTGGTAGTCCTTGTGCTGTAAATCCACGTCAATCCAACTAAAACCACACACTTGTGAATACTAAATTCACATTAATGTAGCTGAGAGTAGAAGTGGGTCTTTCTTTTTGAGCTCCTTGGAGTCCGAAGTGTAAAAAAAAAGGTAGCAGGTATTAACCTTTAAACTTTCCACTGACCTTTAAGCAGTACTTTGGATTATATCTGCCCTGGTTAATCTGAAGCCACTTGCAAACATAACTGGCATTCCTGTTTTTTTTCCTTTAAGTATGCTTCACGTACAATAGAGAACAGGTTAAGAGTTCAAAAGTTTGAATCCTGCTCATTATGTCTTTATCACCTTCTTAAGTGATATTCATCTTTGAGAACAAATTTTTATAGTCAGCAGCAACACAAGCAATGCTTTAAGTTAAAGTGCACTTAAGTGATGGCCAGATGTGGATCTAAACTCTTGGAGGTGCAAACCCAGGTGTTGATCAAGACACTAAAGTTTGCAGATGTTCTGTATTAATTTAGGGCTCTGTGAGGACCAGATATTATAATACCACTTCGTAGCACAGGTGAGTACAAAATCTTCCTAATCAGACCATTATTTTTAATTCTTTAGGTTTTCTTTCTTTCACACTATTCACGTCATTGCACTTTTTCTTCACATACCCTCCCCATACATATCTTCACGTTGGTCTGATAAGTCCAGCCTACAGGTGCAAATGACATAAAATGAGCCAACAGTTTCTCTTGGACAACATTTCACTGTTCTCACACTCAAAAGAGTTTAATTAACACTAGAAACATCTACTGCTTGGTATAAATAAAATTGCCTAAAATTAATAATTGTCATTTCCCCTTTTGGTTCACACAATGACTGCAAAATGTTTCATCATTCACATGGGAATCAGTCTTCTAAGTACATCTATCCTTAGTGGAAAATGTCATGGGCAGAGCAGAAATTTATGAGAGGATGTGTATGTTTAAGAACTAACTGCTGTATCATACTCTGTGTTCATCATTTAGATCAAGAAATTTTCCTGCTGGAATGTTGCAGTAACAGAGACATCCATGCACCATCCCTTATATTCAAGCTACTCTTCAGGCACAGAAATAGGTGGCTTAGAAATAGCCAAAATTTCAAACAAATAATTTTGCATTGAAATATGAAATTCTGAAAATTACTGACATGACTGAGCGCAGCAGAAGCACTTTGGGCTGAGTCAGTGTGAGAAATGCCATTGTACCTTTGAAAACTAAATGTCTGACATTTGTTTCCCTGCATAGTTTTACCAGGACCTGTCATTATAAAGGCACTGATTCCTGTAGGCTTTCAAAGAAATAGAGAGCTCATAAGCAGAGACTGAAAGGTCTTAAGGTGTAACTGATGAAAAACTTCTGTATTTTATGATGGATATTCATTTATTGAACAGTTTGGAAAGTGCTATACATTTTTTTAACATCTCATCTCTTGCTGTTACCTTTTGAAGAATGACTAAATCTCTGGAGATGGGTCAGATCTGTGGAAATTGTCAGTTGTTAAGACAGGATATTCAGTGAATAAATGAATTATTGTGCTAAGTCCTTTAGTGAATATTCCTGTGGCACTGCTTTAGTTAAGCATCAAGAACACAAGGGTTTAACAGTATTACTTTAAATTCAAAATGCATTGAAAGGACTGAGATTGAATTTGCAAATGTAATCAAGAATAAAACATGTGCCTTGGATTACATGTCACTTTTTGGGATGTTTTGACACAGCACATTTAGAAAATACTCTCCTGTGACTGAAATGATTAAAATAGATTTCAGTTATCTCTGACTTAGAACAGAGGCAGTCCAGTTGTTGGTTAATTTGTTCTCTGCATCACAGTAAGCACCATCTGACATGCTTACTTGTATACCAGTGTGGAGGCCAACTGCTTAAGGCTAAAGTGCTATTGTGTTACTTGTGTGAGTAATCCTATTACCAGCAAGAGAACACAGGCAAGGATAAATTGTAGAACGGTCAGAAGTGAGAAAATAACCTAACTTCCTTCTCATTTCTAAAGACGATATGTGCAGCTATTTTAAACAGACCTCTTGTGTGATGGTACCAGCATCTTCAAAGCCTCCATCATTTTATCTTCTCTAAGTGGTACCAAAATCACATCATCTTTTCAATATGTGTTCAGATAAGCACACTCATCAAAGAACTGGGTACATAGAATCATAGAAGAGTTAGGGTTGGAAAAGACCTTAAGATCATCAAATTCCAACTCCCCTGCCATGGGCAGGGACACCTCGCTCTAAACCATATCACCCAAGGCCTCGTCCAACCTGGCCTTTAACACTGCCAGGGATGGAGCATGCTCAAGAACATTTGATAATCTTAGTTTCAAAATACTGGTACCAAACTAACACATATAAGGATACACAGGAAGTTACTTTTCTCTGTATCCAGAACCAATAAGTACTTATTTAAGAAATTCAGTATAAATTAGGACCATAGAACACCATTTCCAAAGAGCGACCATGTCCATAATGGTAAATATACACCAGAAATTTAGTATTAGATCTACTTTTATTAACTTTATTGTTGGGTTAATTACTGCTTTTCAGTATTTTTACTGTTAAGAGTAGTGTTACATTAAAAAGTTAAGTTTTAATCCAAGTAGACAAATCCTACCACAGATTTATGCTCAAATTTGCTACTGATGTTTGTAAGACTTGCAGATATCTGAGAATGGCAGTGTTGGCTTTACTGATGAAATGCCACACTTAAACTTATCCAGGAGAGCAGGTAGAACTGCCTGCTAATAGTAACTTCCTCTGAAAGAGAACAGCATTGTTAGTTCACTGATCAAATCACCTGCATATCCATATAGGCAAGGCAAATACAGAAACAAGAAAAGATTATTGCCTTTTGCAATGCACCTGTTCTTGGAGCATGATGGGAGGATTGTGAAGATAGTGGTAAAGCATCCATCAAAAGCATGTTGTTTCATGCTCTGTTTCATTGCTTTGGTGTAATAGGAATGGGTCAAAGAATTAGGTTGTTATGGTTATGAAATTCAGAACCTGGTTATATAGGCTGATGATGACATGGACTTAGGTTGTTATTTGGCAGTGATTATATATTCACCCTCTTAATTAGTAATTATGGATTGGTTAATATTATGTAAAATTGCACCCTATCTGAAAAGAAAATGAATAGTGACATGCCAAGGACTCAACTAAAAGGTATTCTGATTTCTCTCTCCTTAGTGCTGAATCTCACTGCTGATCTGTTATCATTTTAGCTTCATCACATGAAACACTGAGATGGCCAAAGGCAGGTTCTCCTTTCCATAGAATCCTGGGACCGGTACCAGCTACACAAGATGATTGCAAGAGGTAAAGTAAGGTTAGAAACACGCTAAGGCAAAAGCAGCAACAGCTAACTGTTACCCACCACTCCTACTCTTCTGCTTTCCATGCAGGACAGAGAGCAACAGCAGCCTCACACCTTAGGCCACTGATTGAGTCAATTATGGGACCCATGCAATTGAAAGTTTCATGTGGAAAGAGAAATTAGAGCCCGAAACACTCATATCCCAGGGAAAATGCACTGATATTGTGCAGGTGGGTATACTGGGGTGGAGTATTTTATGATTTGGCATCAAAATTTTGGCAGAAAGCAACATCTTTCAGCACTTTTATGTTGTCCCTGGTCCAAGAAGGGCTTATCTGTGGACAAGTATTATCTGTGTATAATAGTCTGGAGGTAGCACCTCAGGTGAGGCAGACATACTCTTTCCCTCTGCATAGGTCATGGCAGAAGGGACGTGTCAGGAAGAAACGGGAAGGAAGAGAACTTCCCTGCTCTGGCAAGTAGGTGGTCTTTTGGACCTGCACTGTAGGAAGTACCCTGGGAATATCAAGGTTGAAAATTGAGCTTTAACCACTTAAGCCTCTGGTGCACCTACACCTTTATTTCCACATCTGCAGAGATAAAGAACATAGATTTACTGTTCAAAAGACAGATACAGATAATGCTGAGGTTTGGTAACCAGTTCCTGTCTTCTCCTGTGTTCGTCTGAAAAAGAACAGGAAAAGAGAAAGCAAGCAATAGTCCCCCCCCCGTTGCTGTTAGACATTACTTCATCCACTTAGAAACATTAAAACCCAAGTACACTGCAGGAAAATGGTTTCAGGAGATAGAATTCAATACATAAAAAGCTACACAAATAAACTTCAAATGTGAAAGTACCAGATCTTAAAGCCTGGAATTTAAAACTGCAAAGTGCACAGAAATAAAGCCCTTATGGAGATGCTAAAATGTCTAATTCATTATTATTTCAAAAAAGATTAAAAAATAATTTCTTGACATTAAAGTGCAATCAAGCACTGAAGAAATTATTTAAACTTTCCATAGGAAAAAAGCACACTCTAAAATGCTGCAAGGGTATTGATGGCTATTAAATATTTACTTTTCTCTCCTGCTCACACTAGAAAGAGTAATTTGTATTTGGCAGAAACTGGCTGCAATTACATTAGTCAATCCAAAAGCCCAACTTGCTCATACAAAATGCAAACAAATTAGTTAAAATGGTCTAATTAGTAGACTGTAAAAATGCAAAGCAAGGCTGGCATAAAAATGTGTGCTAGACAAGTATACTTTTACAAAATAAACAGAAAGGCAAATATGAAACAGTCTAATAAATCCTAACCAAAAGACCATAATGTAAACCCGAATAGTTAGGGATTGCATACTTTAAAGAAAAGTTTTTATAGGCTCTTAAATATCTTCTTGCAACCCACATTCAGTCATGAATGCATGATTAATACCATAGCTGAAATTCTACTGGGATTTAGTTCAGTGCCGTGGGGCTGTGTGAGGCCAGGCTATGTGTACATTTTGTGTGGGTATATACACAAACAGTACTTTCAGACAAGTTAATCAGAGTGCAAGGTAGCTTTGGAGCACGGAAAGAATATAGGATGTGGCCTTTGGAAGGAAGGTCAACCCATTTCTTTACATGCTGTGTATTTGTTTTTGTTTCCACAATTAAGATAAATAACTGGAAGTATATGGAAATGTGGAAACAGTCAAGGTAAAAGATAATACATGTTTGTTTTTATGAGTATAAACTATAGGCATTGTCTATAAAGACTCAGCTTTCTGGTTGAAAAGAATCACTACAATAACTGTGTTATTGTTGTCACTGATACATTAGACCAAAAAGGGCTTTAGTGTCTTTTGTTTCATAACATTGCAGCAATTTTTCAATCTGTGGGTTTTTAACTCCCTAGTTTATATACTATAGATATAATAGTCCATTATGATTTGTAAGGTATCATATAAAAGAAGCTATTGTGAGGTGATGATCTGAGTTTGCCTCCCTATCCTTCTTACCTCACCACATGTTCTCTTCTATCCTTCGAGATCTCTAGCTGTCTGGAGCCACATTCTTTCTTCTTCCCATCTGACAGATGGCAGAAGGTGGGTGGCTTTGGCAAAATTAATTAGAGATGCGCTGAAGAAACAATAACCATGAACACCCTCTGGCAAAAAATATGATGTTATTTGGCACAAAGAACCTTTGTGTGAAAGCATTGCAGCAGCAGAAACATCCTGACTACCCTGAAGAGGTCACTCAATCGAAAACAATCCTTGGCAAAAGGAGAGCAGCGTGGCCACAAGGTGTGGTCATTATCGCCATTACCATTTCCAATGCATAACAGCTGACTCACTCAGTTGTTTTCACTGAAAGAGTTGATTGCAGCACCTTCACTCCCCCATGCCATCCCCAGTTCTGCAGATTGCCTCTCAGTGCCAAATATGTTCAGTCCATCACTCTTTGTCATGGGGAGTATTTATTTGGTGGAAGAATATCTCACTGCACAAATGATCTCTGTTGGTTTCAGCGTCATTGAAGGAGTAAGATATTTGTTAGTATAACAACCAAGTCCAGTGCATATTGCTGTCCTGTTACCTGTTATTTGACTTAGTGCTTGACAAAGGGCTTTGAGAACTGTAAAAGGAACAAGCCACATCATAGAAATCATCTTTTCCATTTTCTCATCCATCACTACATATTGCCACCTCACAAGTTTTCATCATATACTGGTGAACTTGAATCTCACAGACCTCCCACATGACGACTGGTTAAACCAAAGATGTTGGATACATGAGGAAGAGAAGTAACTGCTGGCATTCAAAAGGGCAGTTAAGAGAAGCAAGGCTTGAGGTATGAGGAAAGACGTTCCATCATGGGGAAAGAAGTTCCAACATGGTGTCCCATCATGTGTTGCTCCAAAGGTGTTGTTGGTGACAGATGGGAGACAGGGTGGCTGCTCCATTTCTGCTATGATCATGCTAAGATATCAAAGTACTGCAGTTGCTCCCTCCTTGCAGGAGTCATGGGACTGAAGAGCAATGCTTGGTGTCCTGTATTTTGCTGTTGTTGCCTATACTGTTAATCAACTTCCTGCCTGGCATACCGGTTTGTTCATTTTTCTCTATATGTGCTGGCAGCTTTGTTATCTACTATTTGCCAAACATTAGGAAAAGCACAGATAGCTGAACTGCTACAGTTTTCCTCCTAGAGCTATTCACCCCTTACCTGCAATTAATCAGAAAGGCAGATGAGCAGTAAGGAGTATGATCCTGCCTGTTGCACCTCAACCCTTTTGGGCAATTCTCCCCATCTTATGAAGTTTGAGTCACCTGGCTGAACAGCCCAAGAGGAGATGTGGCATATTCCCTATCACTTAAGACTATTGGAAATAGCAATGCAGTGTTTATCCATAAAGCAACCTCATACATAAGTCAGCCTGCTTTCACAAAAACTTAACTCCAACTCTACGTACTCCAGTGGAGAGACTTCCACTAGGTTCAGTGACTTTGGCTCATGCACAGAGTACATCTTGTTGCCTCCATTTTTAGTGAAAGAGGGGTGGATAGGGTAAGGAGAGAAACTATACACATACGTAATTATTCTAGCTCTAGTAAGCCTGCAAAAAGAGAGATGAGTAGTGAGGAAAGGGTTGAGACCCTGCGGAAAAGCTGACAGAAAAGATGTTAGATGGGAAAGTATATGGATGAGAAAATGAACACAGTAACATAGGGAGGGAAAGTGATAGAGACAGAAAATATAAGCAAAAAAGACATGAGAACTATATCAGGAATTAATGTGGAAAGAAAAAGAAAGGCAAATGGCACGGAAGGCTAATTGCATATTTCATTGCCTGAAACTGTTTGCAGCTATAATATGACAGTACGAATCAGGCTTGATTTCATAGACAAACATGGCATGTTCACCACTGGGAAAAGCATGAGGGAAACAAATAAGGAACAAAGGATAAATGGTCAGTTTTGTCAAGGAAAAGAGGTTACTGCTGGAGACTCATAGGAATCTGGTCTGAGATCTATATTAACACAGAATTACTCAAGATAGAAAAAGTAAAACTTACATGAAGAATACAAAAAATCCCACCCTCTTGATACTGAGCCCACATAACGCAAGGGGAAATGGTCATCAACCTGCTACACCAATTAGACACACACAGGCCTAGGGGCCAGATGGGATCCACCCAAGGGTACTTGGGGAGCTGGCAGAAGAGCTCACCAAGACACTTTCAATCATTTATCAGCAGTCCTGGCTAAGTAGGGAGGTCCCAGTTGACTGGAGGTTAGCAGAAGTGATGCCCATCTACAAGAAGGGCTGAAATGAGGGTCCATGGAACTACAGGACTGTCAGGCTGACCTTGGTGCCAGGGGAGGCTATGGAAGAAATCATCTTCAGTGCCATCACACAGTAGTTACAGGACAACCATGTGATCAGACCCAGTCAGCATAGGTTTATGAAACACAGGTCCTTCTTGACTAACCTATCTCCTTCTATGACAAAGTGGCCTGCTTAGTGGATGAGGGAAAGGCTATGATGTTCACCTAGACTTTAGTAAAGCCTTTGATACCATTTCCCACAGCATCCTCCCAGAGAAACTGGCTGATCATGGCTAAGACAGATGTACTGTTTGGTGGGTAAAAAGCAGCTGGATGGCCAAGCCCAAAGAGTTATGGTGAATGGAGTTAAATCCAGTTGGTGACTGGTCACAAGTGGTATTGCCCAGGGCTCGGTATTGGGCCATTTCTGTTTAGTACCTTTATCAATGATCTGGATGAGGGGATCGAGTGCACCCTCAGTAAATTTGCAGATGACACCAAGCTGGGTGGGAGCTTTGACCTGCTGGAGGGTAGGAAGAGTCGACAGAGGGATCTGGACAGGCTGGATCGATGGACTGAGGCCAATTGTACGAGGCTTAATAAGGCTCAGTTCTGGGTCCTGTACTTGGGTCACCACAACCTCATGCAGTGCTATGGGCTTGGGGAAGAGTGGCTGGAAAGCTGCCCATTGGAAAAGTACCTGGGGGTGTTGGTTGACAGCCAGCTGAATATAAGCCAGCTTATGCCCAGGCAGCCAAGAAGGCCAACAGCATTCTGGCTTGTATCAGAAATAGTATAGCTAGCAGGGCCAGGGAAGTGATTGTTCCCCTGTACTCGGCACTGATGAGGCGGCACCTTGAATCCTATATCCATCTCTGGGCCACTCACTACAGGAAAGACATTGAGGTGCTGGAGTGGGTCCAGAGAAGAGCAACAAAGCTGGTGAAGGGTCTAGGGCACAAGTCCTGTTGAGGAGTGGTTGAGGGAACTGGGCTTGTTTATCCTGGAGAAAGAGAGGCTCAGGGGAGACCTTGTCGCTCTTTACAACTGCCTGAAAGGAGGTTGTAGCAATGTGGGTGTTGGCTTCTACTCCCAAGTAAGAAGAGGAAATGGCCTCAAATTGTACCAGGAGAGGTTTTGATTGAGTACTGGGAAAAAAAAAAATCATCAGAAGGGTTATCAGGCAATGGAGCAGGCTACCCAGGGAAGTGGTTGTGGCGCCATCCCTGGATATTCAGGTATGTAGACATGGCGCTTAGGGACATGGTTTAGTGTCAGTTGGCAGAGTGGGTTAATGGTTGGACTCAATGATCTTAAAGGCCTTTTCCAACCTAAACAATTCTATGTTTCTATGAGTGTCTGGATAATAAAACAGAAGTCAGTAAATTTTAGTTCAGTAATGACAATGCATGTAGGGAAAACAAACACATCTACATGGTGATGAACACTAAATATTTCATCTCAAGAAACACATCTTGGAGGCTGGTAAAGATGTTAGCCCAGTACTCAGCAGCAGCAAAACCGATTAAAAGTTATCAGGAAAATAGTAGAGAACAAACCAGAAACTATTCTGCTGATATATAGCTTGTGGTGTACAGTCACCTCATCCCAAAAACAGTGTAGGTAAATCTAGACAAATACACTGAAAGACAGAAAGAATGGGAAGCTACTTTGAATAGCTTCTGAATAAGGATTCTTTAAATAGATAGAGAAGTGGCTGAGGGCTAACAGAGGGTGTTATCTCTTCAGGAGGCACACAGAAGGTAAATATGGAAGATTATTAAATATCACAACACAGGGACAAGTGGTACACAAGAAATTGCCAGGGAGCAAACCAAACGAGAGTACTTTTTCACAGACTGAGTAGCTGAAGTGTGAGACTCATTGCCACAAGATGTGGCAAAAGCTCAAAGATAAGTAAACTCAGAAAAGGCTCAGTAAGTTCTGGAAGACAGTGTCCAGATGCAGTATCTGGGTGTATAGCAGTAGGAAGTGATGAACTGCTGTATAGTCGCTCTGGTTTTCTGGAGACAAAATACTGGGGTTCTGTTTGTGCAATCTGAATAGTCTTTTTGGTAGTTTATGAGACACAAACTAGAAGTATAGTGCTTTTATCTTTGCAGGGATTACAGAGTAGCTTTGAGGATCTGAACTAAGTAGGATTCTGTGGGGTAAAAACTTAATTCATTTCTTTTTCCTGAAGAGACAGCAGCTCCTTTACCTTCAACCCTGATATAGCTCAGGGAACCTGCTGTATCAGGCAGTCTTACATCATTTCATGTCCTGCTTTCACAAGTCCTCATCTCATTGTTGGTTTCATTAACATTGTGCTACTCAGAAAAAAAAAGAGTGTAAAATTATACACAGTTATACAGGATGGTTAAATAAACTCTTGTTCCTTGTTCCTTAACACACAACAATTCTCCCTTTGCTGTTGCGGATCAAGCAGATCTAGAGTTTGTGAAGTGAGCATAATTTATTCCAGACTCATGCTGGAATAATTTATTTTCTTGAGCCTTTGCAGATGTACAGTCACTAGAGAGCTGTCTGCCTACAGGAGTTTTTACACGTTTCATCTAAATCAACGCTCCAAATGCAGCATCGAAGATGCAGTGAGGTTGTGTGGATTTGTAGCACTCCCTGGAGGACTCTATGTCTAAAAACCAATAAACATTTCACAGTTCTCAGTAAGTGAAGATTTTCATCATTTTTGATGCATGCAGTATTGACTGGGTTTCTCATTTTAATTTCAGTATTATTGCACAGGTTACAAGTAATTGGAGAATAACTTCTTGCAAGTGAATTACAAAAGTAGAAATTAATTATAATGAATAAACAGCAGTGACTGTTTATTCATTATAAACCAAGGCAGCAAACCAGAAGACTCATTTAAAAATAAAATGCATGCCATATTAATTTAATACTCCAGCCAGTTCTTGCTATTTTATGATCAAAATGAATAAAAAGAAGGTATAAGGAAACACTGATTTTACTTGTGTATATATGTTTTTTGTGTTTGTACACCTAGTATGACTGTCAGAAGTTGAGCTGGAAACAGGTAATTCTTCATAAAACTCATCATTACAACCTGGAATCGTATGTGGAAATTAAAATCCCTAATTATTACTGTTGATATAAAGGATTGACTGCATATGGGGTCAAGATCTGAAATTTATTCCTTAATCAGCAAGATGCTATTTCTAGAATGAAGTGACTGGGAAATGTTTCTGAAAGGCTGGTCAGAATCCATAACTGCAGATTCAGAACTGCAAACATACGGATGGCTGTGTGGCCAGTGTTTACAGAGGTCTATGAATAAAAAACAATCTAGATAAATAACCATAGTTAAAGCCATGCAAAGAACACAGCAAATAACTCAAGGCCTCGTGCTCATGCATAGGTACAAAACACATTCTGCGTATTTCTTCTTTTGTTTGATTAAATAGGAGACAGCAAACACAAATTTAATAAACCAACATTTCGTAAGTTAGTAAGAAGTGTTTTGGAGAAAGATCACAAAGCGGATGAAACCCTCCATCAGAGACTTGTTACAGTCACCAGGGGCAAGCAGACTGCATCTTGCACATGTACACTGAGATGCAGACTGCATCAATTCACTTCTGTAGCTGGCATAAAACAGCAGCATAGTCCAGACAGAAGATCACTTTTGACTATTAACATACAGTGTTGGAAGTAAGGTTGATTCAAGAGCAGAAATGAAAAGGTCTATGCTGGTTTATTTTTTTGCTCTTGGGAATTCAATTTTTTTATTTTATAGTAAATGAAATGTGTGGGTAAAAGCCATTAAAGTTATATTTTTATGTTTGATGCAGTAAGAAGGTGAAGAAGACAAACTAGTATGTGCATTGTTTGTGCGATTGCCTGTGTAAGCAAAATGTCATAGGAAAAGATGAAATACATGGATTACATGAGAAATGCCCTCATCCCAGTGTTATCCTGTCCAGCATTACTACTGTTTCTATAAGAACAGGCTAGTTGTGAAATTATTATTTAGGTATCTGGGTAAGTGAAATGTACTTCTTTCATAATTCTTTATTTTATTTCCAGGAATTTCTATAATACAAGCCACTTGAGTATCCAGTTTATATTTAAATATGGTACTATCCTTTTGCATCTTGAGGCTTTTTACATCCCCATAAATATCAGTATGTGTGCAGTATGAATCAAACACAAACTGTTTAGCATAGAAGCAGTGCTACTGTGTCCTTTACTCTGCAGGGGAGACTCTGCACAGTGTTTTACACCTTGATGCAGAGAAGCTTGAGGGAATTCTTGCACACAATCTGGGCAAAAGAAGGCAAAGTTTTGATGTGACACATGGCTTTCCGTTTTCTTGCTGTAATTTTAAACATTAGGCAACATCCAACTACATCACGTTTAGGGTTTATTTATGCATCTTTCACACCAGCTAATGGAGCACTTCAGGAGTACTGATGCATTCGTTGAACATACAACTGTGCAAATGGTCACAAGCAATGGTTTCTTCCTACTTCCAAATGCTTCCTCCTGTTTAGTGGACAAAACCCCCTACAGCAGGCTGTCCTCCCCATGGCCAATGACTGGTGAGTCCTGCTCAGGGTATGATTGAAAGGTTGAATGTTTTTTATCATGAAGGGACACGAGAGTGCTGCGTGATACTGAAAGAGACAAATAATGATCTTGACATTGTGGAGGCTGTGCACTGGCACCAGGCACCAGGGCTCCCTTAGACCACAGTAACCTCCTTGAGGTAGGTGGGACACTGCCTGCAGACCCTGATAGCATTGGCATGGCAGGTTCCAGGGTAAGAGACTGTCACCAGAGCAAGAATCACTCTCTCCTTTTCCCCTGTTTCCTATCCTTTGATTGTAGCTTTTGGTTAACATCAAGGGACTCAATGATACGGCTGCACAGAGCTCACCTACCTCTGCTCAAAGCTTGCACTGTAAATAGGAACAATCAGTAGGGAGTTTGAATGAGTCCTAATCAGAATGCTGTAGCTGCTGTGAGCATGCTGGAACCCCTGTATAGGATGCCTTGGGAAGATGTGGGGAAGATGATAATCTCAGGATGCCTATGCCTACCACATCTTCTCCTCCCAGCTTGCCACCAGCAATAGTATTCCCTTTCCCTTTCCCCTTCTTTCCTCCCCTCATCCCCCTCCCTCCTTTTGTCAATTGTTGATATGTGTCATAAGATTTAGAGCTGACTAATAAATTTTCATTCATGTGAATTTGTCTCAACATTCTTTGTGAAACCCATTGATTCAAACATGCCTACTCTCTCAGCAAGTTAGAACACTTTTTGGCCAGAGAACGGAAGGAAATAGTAACATTTTGTGCCACTAGATGACATCCATCTGTCTACAGAAACACTTGGAAGAAAGACAGTAGGCAGCAAGATGTCACCTGGTTAGGTCAATGGGTCTGAACCAAGTACTCAGGTTGAAGTAAAAACAGCCTCAGCCAAAACTACAGACAATGCATCATAAGGTTCCAGTGTCCACAAGGTCATTCTCTTGTCAACATCCTTGCCTCTCAACCTAGCCCTACAAACTGCCACTTTTGTTGCCAGCAGCTTTGCTGCTACTTACCAAGGCATACAGCAGTAGGCTAGCCTTCAGCAACAAAAGCAACAGATGTGCACAAGTGTTTTTCCTTACTCAATGCAGTTTTCATAATTAGGGATGAAGTTATCCAATAACTTCTCAACAGATGAAACCTGTTGCATGATTAAGAACTTGCCATACTACGCAGTCCATTCTAAGAGATGGAAAGGTATGTTCTGCCATGTAGTCACAGATGTGGAATGCCCAGAAATACTTTTCATCACCACAAATAACCTGGAAAACTGAAGTCTGAATCACACTGGTCAATGAGAATTTTTCCACCAACTCCAAGTGGGATAAAATCCTGTCCATGTCTTACTTTTTATCATATCTTAGGTAACTTAGATGTAATAGAAAACTGATACTCAATTCCTTATATTCTATAGAGGCTTTTATATACAATTAATAGTCTATTCCTTCTTAGACATAAGAGCAACATTTACACAAAAATAGCACAGAGGAAACGTTTTAAGGTATTTGAAAACAGCTCTGGGATTTTTAGTCTTTTCCTCTGAAAGTTGTGTATGGATGTTCAGTGGCTGAGACCTAATAAAAAAGCTACTAAAGATACTAAATGCTTGGACAGATCACATCCCCTCTGAAGTCAAAGATAATTTTGTAAGCATCTGTAAGACTGAGAGATCAGAGTGTTTTTGCAGACCATGTCCTTTATTTATACTAGATTTCACACTTGGCTGCCTTATCTTCATTGTCAGAATTCCTGCTTGCTCCAAACAAACCATCTCACATATACCAACAAGACCTGAACCTACATTTAACACAGAGAGAGTATTTCTGCAGCTTTGTTCTGATGTAGGAAGTCTAGATGGATTTTGCACAGTGATTTCTCTATTACAGTTTCCACCTGACTTCCACTCCTTGATATATTTCAGGAACCACTTGCAAACAAAATCAGCCACCACCGTTTCTTGTGCAATCTGATTTTTCCTTTTAGAAACAAATGCCACAGAGCATTCCTTCTGCATAAAGTCTCCATTTTAGGTCCTTTACTCATCTCAGCTCTTTCTAGTGTTAATGTAGCTATAGTTAATAAGGCTTTTTAATTGTCCAGGGCTCTTGGCAATCACTACAGTACTTCTTGGTACTTTAATTGTCTTTAATTTAAATACAGCTAATGCAAATTTGGTGTGACTCCATACAGGAACTCCTTGGTACAAGTTCTGTCTGAGCTCCAGCCCCAAATTATGAATGTGCTCAAACTGCACACACACAAACTCACAATAAAAGCTACGTATTTGAGCCACGAACAGGGAGCAAAGTCATTTTGTGATTATACATCAGAAAATATTTGTGTGGTTTCTGTCAGGGACCTGCAACTAATCCTTTCCAGCACCTTACTGTTGAGCTGCTTTTTAAGTAAAAGCTTGCATTCTGAATTGGAGCTGGAAGTCAGTACCAGAAGCCTTTGGCTTTGGTGCCTTCTAAGTAGTGCTTATCCCAGTGTTTTTCCCAAACTAAACTTATACAAAACATGATTATGATTTACTAGGTCTGAAATAGCTCTTAGGAATTAAAGATCCTATTTTATTTTATTTTAATTTTATTTTATTTTATTTAAACGGTCTTGTAACCAGTATCATCATCTCCAACCATCTATACTCACTGCTAAGATGAAGCCTTATCCTTCTGCCTCTCTCTTGTGAAATGTTGACCATTGTTGATTCTACTCAATACTTTTTACCAAGTAGTTTTACCTGAAGTTGGCCGATCATTAACAATTGCTCCCTAAGAAATTTTGAAAGCTGGGAGTCACAAATGCTGGGGAACCTTCTGCTCTTGTGCAATGTCAAAAGAAAACTACGTATATATCTGTAAAAAAGAGTTAATGATGAAGAATGTTGCTAGACAAGCTAGCTAGTGGTCATCCTAGACCACTGAAGCCCTTACTTCACCATTTCAGGTATAACATATTTCAGAAAATGATCCACTCTCATTCATTCCAGTTCTTTTAGATGCTGGAAAGATATTTTATGTATACACAGAAATTTTATTTTAACCTAAGACAAAACTGTGGCCTCATTCCATAAGAATTACTTTAACACTGGAGGACCCTGATCAGAATCAGGGAAGTTACATCAACTGAAGCAGAAACAACACATTAGGGAATCAGGCCCCTGACTGCATGAAAGTTTACTAGACAGCCCATCTGTTACTTCTTTTTCTACACTGTGAAACTTATGAATAGAGTAAGAGTGTAATAAAGCTCTTATATTTACAATGCATGTGTCACATTCTTAGTAGAAAGAAAAAATGGAGTGAAGTGTGGGGTTTCTAGTAGTCCTGATACAACTGGGTGTGTCATACACTACGGTGTTAGCTGCAATGAAGATTTTTACTATACTATTTGTTTCACTAGGCCCTTGCTTTGTACATACAGTGGTCAATAAAAAAAACAACCCAAAACAAATAACCTCTCAGTTTTCCCAGTGTCTCCACAGTCAATATAACTAAATTTTAAGTGAAAGCTTCTTTTATCACCTCAGTTATCTTGTTTACATATAATAGGCACTGCTGAGTAGTACATCTGGTTAATGATTATCTTTTACATATTGATATTAGTACCTGAAGTGGGAACATCTCATTTCCTGAATATGATTACCATTTTGAAATCTTAAGCACAGGGGAAAAAACCCAATTCTATAAATTAAACAAGAAGTTCTGAGAACTTATATCCCCCAGTTCACATCCAGATACTAATGCATCTCATTTACTTTGTTGCTATTCCCTTGAGTTATCTGTGTCATGCAGACCAGTCTTCCATGTCATGTTAACTATCCACTGAAAAAAGCTAGAAGTGTACTTGTAACAGTGCCCTAAGCTAGCATACAAGGTAGGTAGAAGAACATAAAAAATTCATCACTGTTACATTTCAAGTTGCTGGGATATTTTAATTCCAATAGGACAGAACCCATGTCAGCTAAAGATGGAGCTATAATTAAACTGATATGGCATTCACAATTGCCTCGAAACCCGCTGTAGTTGTCATATGTTTCTTTTCCCCATCTTTAAACTATATGGAAATCAATTATCTCAACAAACCAGCTGTAAGACTGTATGCCAACCACTTACACTTGAAGTGAATAAATTATTTGAAATTCATTATTGATGTGAACAACTCTCCAAGATTTAAAGCACCAGTCCATTTTCTGTGCTGAGATTCACATGGAATTTTAACAAGTTCAGCACTATCCTCCGTCATAAATCCGTATAGCAAACTGTTATGCAAATAGCTAGGGTTCAGGGATTGGCGAGCCGTGCACAGAAGATTATGCTTCAGATGACAAAGTGCCCATGAGTTAATGGTTCTTTACATTTAGTGACAAATTTGTTCCTGATTTACCCCAGAGTGACAGACACAGGGTAAAAGGGGGACATCGGAGACTGAAAATACCATTTGTGTGTCAAGGATGTTAGCAACCTGGAGTGGTGATAGGCACTGGTGTCTACAGGATATGAAATTGAGTTGATGTGATGTCATTTTGGCTCTACTGTAACCTGGTTATCTCTTGCCAAGACTTCATGTATGATTAGTCAGCTCAGAGAGGACAGCAAGCCTTATCAGGCACACTTCCTGACATTCCTGTCAACTTAAGAAATGTGGTTAAGGAATTTAAGATGAGGTGTCACATCTTCATATCAAATCCCATTGAGTCACCACCTACAAGTTTGAAGACTCCTTCTGAAAATATTAATGAAAAGGAAAAATGAAGTGTGGGCTGGATTTGACCTTGGAATGCATTTTGCATGCTACATCCCTCTAAGTTAGTGTCTTTAATATGCATACATTTTCTTTGGATACACAGAAAATAATTGTTATGCAGCCTATGGAAAAATAATGTTCATTGATACTAATGCAAAGGCATGTTCTGAGTTAGCTGACTTCTAGGCTGTAAAATAAGGCAACCTTTAATGTGCCTGAGTAATTTTAAAAGAAACTCCTTGTGTAAAAAGCTTGCAATCCCCTATATTTAACAAGGACTATATTTGGAATGGTTAACAGACAGATGAAAATACTAAGCATAACAATATTTTTTCATCTCTTCAAAGGAAAATCTTGTACAATGTAATATTCACACTGTATATAGACTCTTTCAAGTTTCTTTTCAAAAGCAAGTTAGCAGCATGCTATTTTCATGCCATTACATTAGTCCAACTGCACAATTTGTATTAATAAAAGAAGTTGCATTCTCTTCCTTGCAGAGGGGCTCAAAGTTAAAACTCATTGTTAAGCTGAAAAGATTCCTTATATGCTGCAGACCAAAACACTGCATAAACAAGGCACACTAAAGGGTCTGTCTGTAGACTATCATCTGGAAGACTGAACATGCATAAGTACTGCATTTTTCAGCCACTGCCAAGTTGTTCTTCCAAGGATTTCAGAGCCCGGTAAGCTCCAGAGTCTCACTCAGTGTACAACTGCTTCACATGCCTTAAAGAGGTGCTTACACAGTTCCAAATCCTGACACATAAGGTTCACATTCCTTCAATAACATATTTTTCCAGCTAATAATCAAAAATGTATCTGTATGGAATAGAGATGATTATGGTGTTTGTGATACAGGGCTAGAAGACTCCACAGGCTTCATGAGAACATCCAAGAACAGATAAAGAAGACTGGAACTGGCTGCAAGATCCCTGTTAAAAAGAGCATAAAGCCATAATTACATGATAGCCTTTGCTTTTTCTGTAACTAAGTAGATTAGTAATAAACTTCTTTTACATCTTGTCTTATTTATTTTGTTGAGTTCATCTTTCACAGAAAATAACTGGATGAATAGTGCTACAAGGGCTTTTTGCTCTTCCAGAACCGGTTTGTAATATATGAGGATGTGTCCTCCGAATTCCTGCTTCCAAATTTAAATGCATTGCTTGTCCATTCTTAATAAAACACAAACAGGAAGAACCGGTGGGGACACTTTGGACAGAGCAAATGACTTAGACCTTTAACTCAGCCACTTCTCTCATGACAATGAAATGCTACAGCGAGAGCATCTGTGAGCTCCGTGATGTTCAGCAAGCTAAGCCCAGGAAGTTCAGGAGTCATGTCCTGTGCTTGCCTTGAAGAACCATTCAGCAGCCAAAAGAATTTCCCTTCAAGAAGTAAATGGTAAGTTGTAGATCTTTTTGTGCCCAACAAGCACAAAGATAGATGACTTCTTCTTTATGAAACTTTCATGACTATTTCAGAGTAGAAGAAGAACACATGAAAGAACAAATCGTTTAACACCTTGCTTATCTCAAGCTGAGTCACAGAAGCATTTGGTGATTAAGAGAGAAGGCATGTACTGATAGTGTACAGCCTTCAATTCGAAACAATGGGAAGCTCTCATTGACTATAAAGATTGCGAATTGTCTTCTGAAAGTCTGTGGAACGATAATTTAATTGTGTAGATCTCCTAGTTTATAAGCAAGCATGAAAACAGAGCAATCAATCAATTTATGCTTTAGATTAGAACACTGTTTCCAAATTCTTCAAGCTAGATAGGTCGAAGAAGCACACTAGGTCTTTCATGCTTGGATCTGACAGCTGAAATACCCATTTTAATACCTTTTTTTGGGGGGCTGGGGATAGACATCTACCTCTATAGATGTTGGATATTTATGTGCTAATATTACCCTTGAAGGTTCTACTCAACTGGAACCTATCTCTACAGTTCCTTGTAATCTACAGCACCAATATTACTGCCAAACAAATGGATGTGTAAATCCATATGTGGCTTGCAGTCCCACAGAGCCTGAAGCAAGTTTGGGAAAGAAAAGTTTCCTCATTTGACTCACCAGTAGGACTCTGAGCATGCTTATGTTATGTATTGTGTGCACATGACTCCCAGGTTTTCATGTCTGATTAAGTAATTAAACTAACAGACGCTTGAATGGAGATCTCTCTTGCTGAAATAGTCCCAGAGAGAAGACAAGAGTGTGGGGAGAGAGGAAGGTTGTTTACGAGAAAGCAAAAATGATACAACAGTGGTAAAAATGTGGAAGGTGGTGAATATAGGAAATTAAAGTTTGTAGTAGTGGAACTTCAGTTCAGGAGAAGATTTGGTTCACCTAAACATTAGTTCCTAAACATTTGATGTCAAGCCTGTGCATTACCCAGGCTGCCTCCATAGTTAAGCAAGTGAGATGGGTAACCCCCAAAGGGAAAGAACCTCCTAGAATGAGAATTATCTGAGACAGATGAAGGGATTTGGTCCTAGAGATGACTGTTTCTCTCCTTTGACAAGCATGTTGAAAGGTGTCAAGACAAGCTATTACCCTCTGATTTCTTGCTCCAAGATTTTGAGGGCAATTTTTGTGTTTGAACATCTGGCTTGGGCTTATCTCTAGTTCTTGAAGCAAAACAACTCATTAGAATGGAAATGATATTTCTTAATATTTTTAATTTTAAAAGTACATTTATAGGATAAAGTAACTGATGATCAGTGCATAATGCAAGGCCAGTCTGTGTCAGCTTTTAAGGACACAACATTAAGAGCTTATGTAGACCCTAGTCTTACTCTTACTGAGATTAATGAAAGTTTTACTACTGACAGCAGTTAAAAGAAGCTCAGGCCTAGAATCAATAGCCATTGAATCCTTGTCATTGTCTCAAGGGAACAGACAATTGCAGCACTTCTGACCTTGCTCTATTTTTTTAATCTATTTCCTTTATAATTGAACATTTTGTTTTCTAATTCACCCCCCAAATTATTCTAAAAGAACTTCCTGTTCTACCATTAGGTCCAGTGGTTGTTTATGCACTTCACTATGTCTTCAAACAGCATTAAAGTTCAAACAAATAAATAAACAATTAAACATATAAACAATAAAGAAATAGGACATACCACACTTGATCTGTGCCTGGAGTAAGTCAGCAGAGCTTAACTGTAGTCAAGGGGGGTATCATGACAAAAAAGGGTGTCTGGTCCAAGTGTTTTTTTGTTGATGGTCAGGGACAAAGAAAATGATTTGACCTTCTTTCTAACACACTTGCTCTTCATAGTAATGAATCAAATATAAATGTTCACATTATATTTCACTGAGGTGAGATTAGAAGAAGGTGCCAGGAGAGGGGGCCTTCTACATAAAACAGATGAAAAACAAGCAAGCTCGAGGAAGAATGAAAACAAATGGAAAGTTTATGGAGATTGGGAGGGAGCAGTTTAAATGGCATTCTAAAATATGTACATTACATCTATTTGTGCCAGGGACACATACTGAAATATGACTTCCTAAATATGCAGCTTTCCCCTTACCTAAATTATTTCAATTTAATCCCTTTTGAAAATGGGTGGGGGTGCCACACATCTTTACCTAGGGAGAAAAATAAGTTATTATACATTTTATAGGCATAAGCTGCCCTGAAAATCCCTGTAATTAAATAGAGGGCTTTGCGGACTCCAAAGGCTTTGTCATTCTAGCTCCTGCTCTTTTCTCTGGCAAAGGTTAGCCAGAGCTCTGGCAAAAAGACATTTGTTTTTCACAGATGGGAAAGGAAAGAACCTCAGGGTCCTGGCCAGATCTTATTACGCTGCTATCCATTCCTGACTCCTGATTTTCTTGAACAAGGTCTTTCAAGGGTGTTTGCACCAAACCTATCCCCTCTGGGAATGTCGTCATCATGTACGTGTCCTGTAAAACACACTAGTTTTTCCT
Source organism: Neopsephotus bourkii (assembly GCF_033783945.1). NCBI lineage: Eukaryota > Metazoa > Chordata > Aves > Psittaciformes > Psittacidae > Neopsephotus > Neopsephotus bourkii. Next base: position 3,900,757 of record NW_026901852.1, on the reverse strand, counting down.
CAACACAGGCTTGTTCTGCTATTTTTGCTGGGCCCTTGACAATGTGTCATCTTTGAAATGTCATTGCATTAACCTTTTGCTATGTTTGGGGTGCCAGTGTCAACTGCAGGCACCTCCAGAAAGATGTGCATTTGATTGGCAAAGACAGGATGATTGACACCAGGCTAGTATTCTGTCAAAGCTCAAGCATATCATTGTGTGGCAAAGCTATTCTGCTCAATGCCACCCATCCCCAGTCTATATGCCATGTTGGTGCATTTCAACCTACTGTCAAAGATAGCTAACAACTGGTATCGTCAATGTACGATAGAAAGGGAACCTACCAGTAATCAGTGGCAGAAATGGCTATAGTTAGATTAGTAAAAGAAGGCATTTTAACTCAATCCATCTGTCTGCCTATCTATCTGTATATTTATACATACATGCACACTTTCAACTAGCTGACCCTTCAGTACAAAACTGTAAATCCTGTACAATTAATACATAAAGCCTGTTTGTTCAGTCTTTATTTTTCTATCTGGAAAGTTAATGGGAGTTCTCCTAGATATTAGTCCTGCAGATTTAGTCCAATTATCAGGAACTCTGAATTTTATACCTGCAAAGTTTTAAAAATGTTCTAGCTTGTCAGTCTTGCACTTCACTTTCTGCTTTAAAACTGAAGATATGCCTGAGAATAATTAAGAAAATGTTTAAAGAGGAGGATAATTATTCAAGTAATTTGTCTTTTAAGATTAACAATGTGCTCTTATCTACTGGCCTAAAAACCTGTGTCAAATTTTGGTACTATTCAAAGAAGTCATTCTATCACCTTCTCAAGTGAGAAGGTTCATTTGCATTCACTGATCATTTCATTACATTTTGCCTGTAGTCCTTCCTGCAAATTTCAGTTGGGTATGCTATTCTTCTTTACCTACCCTCTTAATGCCTTGGATGGCAGGCAGTGGCATTAAAAACGTGGTACTTCTCAGTTGCATCTGGCAGCCAGTGAAATAGTGTTTTCTTTCTGAATTATGTCAACTGAGGATGAAAAATCTGTGGATTCCAGATTTTGTGCCTCATAGCTCAATGTATTTTTAGAAGATGCTAGGTTTTAGAGCATCCCAGCTTTTCTGTTTGATGTCTGTCCATTTCCGATGAGATGGTTTTCTCTATTTCTAACACTGGCTGGGATTTTTTTCTTCAGAAAAAAAAAATATCTTTAGGAAAATAACTGCTTCATGGAACTTTTTATGGGAACATATTGATTTCTGCAGAAAATGCTGTCAGGAAGCCTTACCTGAGGTAACAGTGGAAACAAAAGTGAAATATATTGACTTATGTAAAATGTTGTTATCTTCTGCATCAGGAAAGTGCTGCTGATCTGGGAAGGATGCTAGGTCTTCCCCATTCCAGGGATTTCTACAGATTTGTAGATTTGCTTTGTAACTCTGGTACAGAGCAAAACTGATAGCAAAAATCAGGTAATTCCTCACAATGCATTTCCAGTTTTGTACCTTTCTTTTTTCTTTCTTTTTTTACTTCTGGATGTCTTCGTATCAAGTTGTCACCTGCCACTACTCAGCCACACTTGCTACCTCCTTCCTTCCCCCAGCTTTTTGTTGACTTTCCATTGCATGCTTCTTGCCTATAGATCAATCTCTTAAATATAATCTCCAACTATAAGTCTGTGTTCCCACTCCTTGACACAGCTTTATCAGACTTCAACTTCTGCTTTAAGTCATCCCCTGTCATCCAATATTCAGCTGTTTATGATCTGTTTAACCTCACAGAACTGTTTTCAATAAACTCTCTGATGGGCTTTTGTCATCATCACGTATCTCCACAGAGTTTCAGACATTCTCCCCACCACAAAGTTGAATCTCACTTTGCTTTTATAATGTTCTTCAGTTCTTTATTTATGTCTCTCTTCAGCATGATCTTTTCCCCTCAGCCACCTGTGTAATAAACCCCTCTTCAGTGTCAATGGCTCAGAAATTTATCTCTGCTAGGTGCCATCCTATTTTATCTTCTTTGACACAATCCTGTATCTTAGTCTGCTTTCAATAAAAACAAGCCCCTCAACTTTGCTTAAACATTGTTGACCTCTTTCATATAACCTGTGCCACCATATTCACTGATACTGAGACTTATAATCTAAGGATCATCTCTGACTTCCTCTGCAATCACACATCCAAACCGTGTTGCAATTCTGTTGCATTTGTCTCCAGACCATATCTAATACCTCTCTATTTCTGACCAAACCTCACATCAAAACCTCTGAACCATCACCTGCTTTGCCACCCACTGCAACCTCTTCCTCTTTGGTCCCCCTGACATTCAAATCACGAGTTCTGCATCACAAAAGCAAATTTTCGCAAGGCAAATCTTTCTCACAGTTTGGAATCTTTGTATTAAATCTCTCTTTTTCACCAAAGTCCTCTTCCCCCATATCAAATTCCAGTCATTCCAGTCCAGTCCCTTCTTAATTTCTTTGCATTGCCCACATTGTGCCTTACTGATCACACACTGCTATTGCCTCCCCTCTTTTTAGTATAAACCATGCGCACACCGTGGGTGCCTAAAATGCTGCTCAGAGTCATTACTCACCTCTACTTTGAGCACAAAAGTAAATAACAATCTGTGGCACCGTTATTTCATACATTGGATAGTCTATTCACATACTGATAGATGGCTAATTGCTTTTATACTTACTGGTGATAGTTCTGTTTTGCCTTATCATCTCTCTCTATTTCACCTGCTCAAAATCTCTCTTCCTTGTGACAGAGCCTCTGGAAACCCTGTAACTTCAGAGAGCATTTTGTAAATTTGAAGGAAATTTGTAATACCATAGTATTAGGTAACAAAAACATAAGTATGACTCATAATTTTTCATATCCCTAAGCTCTTTCTATATTTGGCATCCCTTCCAAAAGTTGTCCTGAAGTATTTTGCCTTAAATAACTACTTCCTTGTTTAAAAACTTTACTTTAAACAGCCAACAATAATAGACTAAAAAGGACGATGCTTATACTTATAAAAGACCTATAGCTTTATTATTACAGGAATCAAAGTTCCTACTCTCATTTGCATGTAGTATTAATTTCACTATTCATAGCATAAATAAAGAATGTTTCAAAATTTTCCTTTGTAGAGAAGGCACAGCTCTTTAAAAAAAGCTATAGAAAAGCCTCTGAACTGACATAAGAATTAACAAACACTGAAGAGAAACTAACTCACATTGCTCACAAAGCAACAGCACCGTGTTTAATTCATGTTTAATAGTGTTTAGGGATCCTCACTGAGCGTGGCCATACTATTTAACAGGGGCACCTCTGAAGGCAACTGTTGTTTGATGCGTTAAGCCTGCATTTTTGACACAGGATGTATTCTGTGGTTGTCCCACTGATTTAAATAGTTTGAAGGCAATATGAGCAATGATGTGAGTAGTGGGAAGGGTGGTATCTAAATCTAACAGTTTATCACTGTTAGATAGTTTTTCAGGATTCAAACACTCTGTCACATCCCAACTAAGAAATGAGTTGGTTTTACAATGCCATTCAGAAAGAGTGTACTGCTGTGCTGATGGCAAAATACACACACAGATGATTAAGGACTGATATCTGTGTATAGGGGAAGATATCATCTGATGAGGAACTAATAATGATGAGCTCTGTGATAATCTGACAGACACAAGATACCTGCAAAGACTTCCTTGAAATGAAAGGCAATTCAGATGCAGCTGAAAATAAAGTAAGTGGCTCTAAAGAGAAGAAGATCTCAGATAGCCTGTGATTCAAGAGGGGAAGGTCTCTGACTCTTTGGCAGGGCTGTGGAGGGAGTCAAGGATGTGCTTCCCAGAGCAATGGCAGGGGGAGGGAGCTTTTTGTTAGGGGTTTAATGAGTTCATGCTGCTAGCTGTATTGCTACTCATGTTTTAGGAAGCCCAGAGAACTTTCAATTTCTCTTATTATTATTCAAACGCAACTAAGAAAAAACACAAATGCTTTCCCATCTTACTATTTATTGTATGTTTAAGGGACAGTATAGTGTGCTTATAGCACATTCATCCTAAAATGCACTTCTTGCAAAATCCATGATAATTAAAGATGATGGAAGGTACATTTTTGGACTAGAACAAGCCAAAAAGGCTTAAAAATTTCATCTGGTGAATGATATGAAATGGTCTGGGTTTTAGAGTTCAGTTTCTCATGTTTTACTAGGTCATAGCAAAAAAGCAGCCTTCATGCTATTTCATAAAAGATTTCCATATACAGTTCAATAAAAAGTTGTTAAAAACAGATCATGATGTTTCCCAGTGTGAAAAACACTTGCTTTGTCAATCACGTGAACCAAACTCACCTTTAAAATGTTAAACATATCTGAACCTTGCTTTAAACTAACATTCATACTAACAGGAATCAAGATACCATGAAGTTCAAACCCCATGACAACTAGCTTTTCTGTAATAAGCATCTCTTTAGCTGTCTGTACCTCCTTGGATAACTCTTAACAGCCAGTTCCAGGAAGGAGAGGAGCAGAATATACTTGAGAAGCAAGAAGTGAAAGTGGAATATCACAACATAAACTTGGATCTTGCTTTTTTTTTGCTCATTGCTTTCTTCCTATAGGATGGATATCTCCATGCTGAATTGTTTGTCTCTATCACACTTCAAAGTAAATCACATTTACTTTTGACAATTCATTCACTGTAGGCTTGTTGCCTGACTATCTCCCACCTCATGGCACACCCTTGTACAGTGACATTCCTTGAAAATGTTGCAACATTGCCATTGGTGTTAAAACCTCTTGGTCTAATCCGCTTTCCTCCATACCTCACCTCTGTCAGACCCCTGTCTGCTGCTTTCTTCTGAACATGTATGGACTTGCTGTCCCATGGATATGTGTTGCACTATCTCAACCACTGGGCTGCTGCTGTTGGTTTCTCTAATTCCTACCTGTCTGTTTCTCACACCTCTTACTGGGATTCCACATATCATCCCTCCATCCATCCCACGCCAATATCCTCCACGCCACACTACAGAAAGCAGTGGGTGCCCTTAGCTGCAGTGATAATTCCCTCCACGGAGCCTTGTTATTCTGTGTGGCAAGTCAGCTCCCACCTCTTCCCATGGCCCCTTGGCATTTGGCACTCAGCTGAAGCTCAGGTTACTGCATATTTCCCATCAGGGATTTAAGCTCTTCAGAGGCAACTAAAATTGCACATGCAAAATATTTTTCACGCTAATAGAGTGCACTCTCTCTGTATTTGTGATCCTCAACAGATAAGACTATAAATACCTGAAAGACTGGATAAACTTGTGCAACCATTTTTCGATTACGTAGTCTACAGGATTAAACATCTTGCAAGATTCCCAGAACTTCCTGGTTGGCTGAGTGGAGCTATTCTAAAAATAACATCTTACAGTATTTCAGTGTTTCTGTTTCCTCCATTGGTCAAAAACAGGAAATGCAGCAGCATGTGAAGCCCAGGTTTTACTAAACTTCAGAAAAAAAGGTTCAGAGAGAGAGGACCAGATTAGAAGCCAGTTTCTATTTTCACCTAAACCAGTTCATCCATCTGCTTTAACCAACCTTCAAAAATAACACCGACTGGAGTATTTTGCATATTTGTAGTGTCTGGTGGAGATAATAAGCAAAGAGCAGGCTAGTTCCAAAATAGGCTCATGCTCTCTGTGTAACCCAGCGAGTGAACATCCTGACACGCAATTACTCCTTTTTTTTTTCTCTTTACTAGTGCAAAACATTTGGATAGTCAGGTTTTAATTTATTTCCATTTACAATGTTACCTAAGGACATTTCTTATCTGAGAAAAGCATTACCATTCAAAAGAGCATTTCCCCTCTTTTAATAGCTGCCCGTTCAGTGCTAGTTACCTATTGCATATATAAAGTTAGAACTGTTTCTTCTCATGTGTGTCATTGTACACTGATCAGCGCTGAGTTTCATCTGCCATTTTATTGCCACATCCACAGTTCTAAAGGATGAGCACCTAACCTTTATCATTTATTCCTCTGAAAATAAGTTCTGCAAGTCTAGTAGTTAACTCTTTCCCCTCACACTATCATCATACTACACGCTCAAGCACAGCACCAGTGTGGAAGTATTCTTGCTCATATTTTATCCTATTTTTCCAATTAGCCTATCAAACTTTTTTCCTTTTTTTCAAGCTTTAGAAATTGTTTTTCTTTTCTTTATTCCCAGTTTGAAATTTTATGGCTGTTTACATTTCAGAGAATTCGACTTCGGATATATTCAGCCCTCCTGTCCTGCTTCTCTTACTGAGCTAGAAACCAGCCTTTGTAAGTTGTGCAATGGGGACAGTGCAGAGGAAGGACAATAGAGAAGCTCTGCACTTGCTGCATCCATTTATGTTTTTGTGGCTAGTGCAATTTCACCTTCCTAAACCCAGAAAATATTTAGGAGCAATACTGTGTTAATTTTCTGAGGCCTGGTTCAGAAATGACCTGTTGTCTCCTACCTGCTCCAGCAACAGGATGCTAGCAAGAATGTGTACAAAGTTCATCAGTAGGTTTAATGGGGGTCAGACTGACTGATCTTCCCTTGGCATTTTCCTTGAAGTTCCTTGAGTAACTCCCAGTTCACACAGTGCAAGCTTATGGCATTGCTTTCCAATTGCTTTCCATTTCTCACCTTAGAGAAACTTGCAACTCAGTGACTTCTGGGCCAGAGGTGACACTTTTGTGTTTTAATAGCTTTTCATGGGCTGCATGTTTATGAATTTGTCTGAATGTCTTTGAAACCATTTGAATATACAATATACTGTAGCAATCAATAGAACAGTTTATGAACTGAGAGGAAAAGTATCCTTTTGCTTTCTTTGTACTCCCATGTGATTATTTCACACGTTCCCTTTAGCTGTTGCACTATGGAAAACCACGAACATGCTGCACACCATTTGTGATTTTAAATATTCCCATTCTCTCCCCTCCCGTTCCTTCCCCTTCCCTTCCCTCCACTTCCTTCCCCTTACAAATAAGTCTCTGAGAGGCTTCATTAGAAATATTATTCTATTTAGAAAATTTACCAGTCATTCCCACACTTTGTTTCCTACCCTTTAATCATAAGATGATAAAACTCTTCTCCTACCTGTTGCTTCATGTCAGCCTAATTCCTTATGAGCCTCTGTTGAGGGACCCAGTTGAAAATAGAAATCCAAAATTTATCATATGATCTCCTCTGTGCATAGACTTAATGGCTTTTCTGAAGGACTTGAGCAGATTTGCAAAGGATGGCTTCCTGGCCCCATGTGCGGTCCATATAGGGGTCCAATTCTGACCCTATGTCTAGGGCTTGGTGCAACTGAAAGCAGAATCAGACCATCTGATGAGCATGCAATAAACAATATTTGCTGCAACATTAAAGTAACTAGGTGCTGATATTTCAGATATGAAATGATATGCAAGTGTTAGCAATACTGTTGCTGTTTGAAAACTGTGTTAATTGGATCACGTTGAAGAGATACGCTCTCACCAAGAGACAACAGCACTAAACAATGTTCAATAGTCAACAAAACATTATGTGAAAGTTGATCAGCCTGAATTATTTAAATGATTTGTTAATCATCTGGATCTAAAACAAACAAAAAGAGAGGAGAAAAGAAAACCACAGTATTTATGTGATTAAGAAAATGTCTTTAAAAGAACCACTTTAGCAAGCTTCTTGCGCACAGTTGCTCCCTGTGCATGGCATAAACATCTGAATGTGAATTCAGAGGTTAACATCTTTATAAATGTTTTAAATGTTAAAAGCACCAGCAGGGTTTTGAATAAAATGTCTTTTCAGACATAAGGAAGGCTTTTTGGAAAAATATATAATAAATGCATAGTCTTACATAATTGATGGCAGCAGCTAATATTGTGGTCTCATTATTATTGTCATTTAATTACAGTGTAATTCTCTCCAATATTTTTTCAATGTAATTTAACAAGTTATATGTCATCCGATAGTATCGCAAAATGTGCCATTACACAAGCAATTGACAGCTATGCTGTTTTAAAAAACATTGGCTACACAACAGCATAATTTATACAGGTGTACAACAAAGTACTAATGCAAAATACATCTTTGCTAAATCACTGCAAATAGTTAAGGGAAAGGACTTGTCCATTTGCAACCGTATACTGCTTTAATAACTTGGGGAGACTAGGAAGTCTGGATCTTATTTGTAATTAATGTTAAAATCAGAATGGCCCTCATCTTGTCTCACCTTCCAGTAATGCCTGCCTACAAATGTCTACCAGAGTCCCTCATGTATCACCTAGCATCCTACTATAGAAAAGGATGAATTCTGACAGCAGCACTATTAAAATGTCCAAAAATTTTGTGCCTACAGACTAAACTGCAGCTAGGAAAAAGGTTTCTGGTGACTTTAGAGGACTAAGATAAAGTCTTCTCAGAAATCACAGAATATGTAAGAAACCATTTTCAGAAACACAAGTGTTTCTGAGCTAGCCAGAGAGACAAGTAGGCAAATTCAATCTTTACTTCTCAAATCAGCTGCAGACTTACTCTCAGATTGGGTGACAAGAGGTTCATTTCGTTCACGGAGTAAAAAAATGCATATTTCAAAATTTGTCACAAAGAACTATTTTAAAAACACTCAAGGTCATTCACAATATCCCATTTTGATGTTAATGTTTTATTTTCTGCTGTAGTATGTAATCTGTTGTATTAGAGAAAATATAATACAAAAGTGAAAAAATCATTTCAAGTGAAAAATGAAACCCAAACAATGCTGAAATGGATTATTTTGACATTTTCTCCTTGGCTTACTTTCAAAAGAAAATTCAGGTGAAATCAAGTTGAATATTTGCTGTGCAATTTGGTTTCAGCAGAAACACGACTTCTCAGAGAGGTAGGTCCTTAAAAATCTTTCTAGCTCATTTGTGACGTGAAGTCCTGTCCCTCTTGGCTCGCAGATGGCAGCAGCCCTCCCTGCCTACTGAGCTCTTAGCGGTGCAGCTCTGCCATCTCATCAATGTGTATATGCCTTTGGGCCACAACTGAAACTTGCATTCAGAAAGCCCACTTCTCTTGAGAGCAGCACTTCAAGGCGAAAATATCCTTCTTCAAAAGCAAGACACAACGAAAAATGCGATCCTGATCTTTAAGAAAAGCCTGGAGGCTTTTTTAATCATTAGCATGGCTGAGAACTTGAGGTAGCAGCTTCATGTTCCCGTGACTTGCAGGAAAAGGCAGTGGTGTCACGCTAACATTACCACTAAAAATAACTGACACATGTAAAAATAAATAAAACACCACTTTGCTTGATATCTTTTAACAACGAGATGAATACTTGTGCAGTAGGTGGTAAGCTGAAACACATCATATTTGATATGAGAACACTTAACTTCACGGGGACTGAGACAATAACGCTATACAATCATGTCTCTAGGGTCTAATTTGACTGTAAGATTTAAATAACAATTCTATATCCCACTTGAACTTGAATGTGTTCTGCTCAGTGGGAAGGCAGCAGAAACTTCAAAGTTTGGAAAGTGCATGCAAGAGCTCTGAGCTCACTTGTAAACGTCGTCTTTGAGCTCTGGCAAAGTCCCTGTAAAAATAAGGGCCAATGTAATCAGGAACAGCATTTGGTCCTTAAATACTGGTCAGGAAATAAACTTTGCAACACCCACAGTACTGCGAATGGGTTTTAACCTTTTTAAAGTTAAGGGTTAAACACAAATTGCTAAAAGTACTCTATAAATAAGCTCACTACATGTACTGGGGGGAATACAATTGAAACAGGCATATGTCAGATATGGGCCAGTTAATTCTGGCAATACTGAGAGGTTTAAAAAAGCACAGAGCGCATTGTGTTGCAATCATTTTGCTTTTGCAGCGTATCTGGATACCAGTTAAATCTCATTCACCATCTGATGGGAAATGGGGTTCCTTGTTTTTTTGATTAACAGCTGACTAGGCACGGAAGAGATGAATAAAACAAGTCAGAGTAGCTGGAAAAGTTAAATAAAGAAGAAATATTCATAAGTGTATGCTCATACAAGGAGTGCTGTGTATTCTCGCCTTATGCTAACCTTCCCCAAACATTTGAATGGAAAGGAACTGTGTGAACACTGCGTGAGATAAGAGCACAGTCACACATATATTTGAACCAGGATAGTTTATGTGGAATTTCCAAGTCAGAAAAGAAGTGATTTGAGACCTCAGGGTTAGTCTGATTTTCTGTCATCTATTTCATGGTATTTTCCTTTTTGCCTGTTATAAAGATGAACATCCACCAAAGCGGATGTTCAGCAAATTACATTCATGCTGTGTTTTGGATAAAATCCTAAGCAATTGCATGAAGTAAGTATGAACTTAAAAATGTTCCCCCCAAGTTCAAGTTTTCTTCAGTTTTCTTATTGGAACATCCCATCTCAATCCTAGGCTCCCTTCCCTTCACAGTCAGACTTCCACTGCTCTTGTATTTCTTGGCTGAAAATACCTGGATCCACTTGATATCACTTATGAAGGATGAAGCCAAAAAATACTGCTCCATCTCAGTGCAAGATTCTAGAACCCATCATCAAAACCATGGCCAATGGAATATCTGGTTATGAAAGGTAAAATGGGTAATGAGTTAAGCAGTTTCAATTAAACGACAGACCTTTGGAAAAGGTTGTGACAAATATATTTACTTATTATTAGAGAACAGATGTTAATGAACTAACACAACTTGTTACTGAGATCATGTGGGATGATGAACTCAAGAGACTTGAATTAGAATTAGGCCTTGATTTTCTCGAAGGCAAGGGGGGTGAAAACCTGAAAAAGCTTGTCTTTCAAGCTAAAAGGGATAACAAAACCTAGATGAATAAAGGCAAAGATGATGTCATATGACTGAAGAACAGAAAGTATACAAAAAGAGAGAAAAAAAAAGTCTATTTGGGCAAATACTGGTTCATCAACCTAACCTCTAAATTATGCAGGGTTTTATAATAGGTTTTGAAGGAACAGATAAATAAAGACATGGAGGTGAAGGAAATAGTGAATACAGTGCTGTAGGAAATATAATAAAGAAGGGAGATCTAGGCAGGCTAACTTAATAGCTTCCTTTGATAAGATAGTTGATTTTCTAGACAAAGGAAATGGAGTCGATCTCATCTGTCTAAACTTCAGTAAAGTGTATGGTATGGTGCCACATGGGAAATTATTTGTTAAGCTGGAGAAGATAGGGATTAGTAGAGGAATTGAAAGATTGGTAAAAGACTGTCTCAAGGAAAGACAGCAAAAGATAGTGTTGAAAGGAAAAGTACCTGGAGGGTTACCGGTTAGCAGTGGAATTCTTTATAGATCAGTCTTGTGTCTGATCTTCTCCTTATTTCAATTAAGACCATGACATAAATATTAGGAATGTGGTGATACTACATAGGTTGGCACTATCAATACACAGGAGAGAAGGATATCATGCAGAAAAAGGCTGGATGACAGTAAGGACAGGTGTAATAGGAATAGGATGGGAGGCAGTATTTTGAAGATAATGAAGCTAGTCACTTATCCCCAAATGAAGATAATGCATTTGGAAACTAATAACAAAAATTAGGAATCAGTTAGAAAAGACTGAGCTGGAGGGGGACCCCAGGTTAGTTGTCAGTCACAGTACAGAGGAAAGCAATCAGTGAGATACTGCAGTAAAAAAGGGCATGCAAGGGATGCATCAGGAATAGGTGAATAGAGGAGGACTAGCCCCATGATGAAAGTCACTGCTGACATCATCATAAGTGCTGATACAGTTATGATACACAGTCTCAGACAAGCTAAATTAAAAGTGGACCAGGTGCAGAGGAAGACCAACCAAAATAAGAAAAAAGGAAAGTAAACCAACAAGTGTGCTGTCAGGGATACACAGAAACATTGGGGCTATCATTAGGTAAAACCCCAAACATTTACCTTAACTCGTATTCAGGACTGATACTTTCTTGTTCAAATCTAAAGGAAGACTGATCTTTTGTGTCTCCTGTGTGATAGATATTATCAGTAGTCAGTGCTGAAAATTGGTTAGGTAACTGGGAGCTACATACATCCTTCACAGAACTTGTCCCATTGGTGTATATAACACATACATACTTACATGTTAGTCCATCAGGCAGGGATCTTCTGTTTGTCCCAGTTTCATATAGTGCCTCCTAATAAGGAACCCTAGCACTCTAACACACTGTTGCGATTGAATGAGTAGCAGAAACAACAGTAACAGTAGTGGTAGCTGTAGTAGTAGTAATGGCATCAGCAATCATGTCCTGCCTTTGATTCCCAATGTATTTGCCCTGTTTCTCAGCTGTACTCTATTTCTTGTGCAGAGCAGTGAAAGAAGGCCAGCATTGCACTAGGTGGAGGAAGAGTCCTAGTGTGTGGTCTAAATACAGTGCCAGGGTACAACAGTCATAGACCTGTTTGGAGCCCTGTCAGTGGTTATTTGTTGGCCAAGACATCCAGTGCTCCACATCTCATGCATCTCATGCTAACCACACGTCTCATTCCCCACCAGCCTTACAAGATGTCAGTTTTTTACTCACTGATCTTACAAGCTCTTACCTCTCTCATACTGATACAAAGATGACAGATTATCTAAACAATATGGTTCATCTTTTCTATAATCCTGACATGGATAGTGATGCTGTAGGTGATTCGCTATTTAAAGAGCCTGATTAGCACTTTGGAAGCATGTCAGCAAGGTTTCAAGAGTCAAAATATGATCTTATTACTTTGTAATGAACATGTGCAGCCTTGCTTCTGAAAACCAGTTCTGCAAACTTTAGGAAGGAAGAAAGAAGTGTTTTAAAAATAACCCTGGAAGACCCTCCACAAAGTTAGTATAAAAAGCACTTTTGCCATACTTTTAAAGATATCCCCCAGAATTCTGCCCGGGGATAGAATTAGCATTTCATGTCCACAAGCTCTACAGAAGACAAATACCTATTCCTTCCAGCTGTAGCAGCTGGCAATTCTGGGCCATATTCTGCTATAGATTTTCAGGTTGTTTTCTCTCAGCACTAAAATTGATGGTGTGATATATCCCTCAGTCTGTCGCACGGCAGTGGCTGAAAGCAGGTGTGGTGTACAATGACCAAGTCTAGTGTTTACTTACATGGATGGTTTGCCATTTTAGGACAGGTTCCCCAGACGTCTCTGTCACTCAGAGGGCAAGTTGCTGCTGAAATAAACTATTCAGATTTAAGTATACTATTTCCATTCAATCACTGCAAGCAGAAATCCTGATATCCAGCTTTTTTTTCCTGCCATTGTCTCGGCAGTATTTTTTTTTTGCAATTTAAGAAATCATACAGAGGTAATTAACAGGCTATAAAAATCCCATGACTTAGGTTATCATTTCCCTGGTTTTAAAGGTAAGTCATTGCAAAGGAAAGGATGGGAGTGCAAAGACAGCAATCTCAAGAGAAGTGAACTGAGATGACATCCCACAGGGGGGGTGTGTAGGGGGAAAGATGCCTTTTGGGCATGCTCTCAGTTAAACACTGCTTTTAGGTCATTTTGTTAGAAAACCAAACTTTACAGCAAAATTAAATTGGACAGCAATAATTTGTTATCATTCAAGGAAACAAGCCAGAAGAGAGAGGAGTTCCAATATCTGTCCAAAGCGACAGCTGTAGTCAACGGATTTATTTATAATAATATTATTTGGTAGCAAAGAACTTACCATGGCTGAATGTAAAAAGTATTTTTTGATGAGTTAAAGAGATTAAGAAAAATCAGGCAGATTTTGACAGAGAATGGTGTGTAAATGAGAGGTGTTATCAGCCTGAATCTGGCAGCTCCATTTTTGTTATGGTGAAAAATATCAGTATTATTTACTAAGAAGATTAGGGCTGAATTGGAAGAGAGGCTGGTTGTTTGGAGATTGAGATAAGATAAAGGATTTTACCTTCTATGCACAAGCCAAATGCAATACACACAGGACTGTTATCTCCAGCTCAGGCCTAGCAGAGGTGTATTAAGATGTACATTGTAATTACCAGTGGCAGGAGTAGATTTCATAAAGACTATTTTAAAACCTAATAAAATGCTGGCCTTTAATTATACAGCTTTGAAATATTTTTCTTAGTTAATTGCAACAGGGAAAAAAAAAAATCCACCTAATATTTGAAACTGATTCTTTCAGAGAAAGCACAAGCAGAGCAGGCAGCCTGTGCTTGATCTGCACTTGTTTTGCTGTCTGGCTTCATTCTGTGATTTGAATCACAGAGACAACTGAGACTGCTAAACACCTTCCTCATTTTCCCCCTGTTATCCAGAAAGCAAGATTAGCAAGGATTGGGGAAGGTGGATGCTGGACGAGGGGTAAGAATAAATCTTCTTTCCATGACATAATTAATTACTTCCAAAAATAAGCTGCGTACTCACGAATCACTCATGGTCGGCGATGACAGTTCCAGCTCCCCAGTATGGTGCATTCGGGGCTGTGTGGGGCAGTATTATTTTTACCACTGAGAAGCAGCCAAAGGAGAAGAGTGAACCATGTAGGTTCTATGTTTAGCACAATGCCAGTTCAGGTCTGGGTCAGAGCTCACATGAGATTGCTGTTGCCAGTAAGTGGAAATCAATCTGGTATTATTTTGGGGAGAAACCCCTCAAACTCCCTCTCTTCTTGAAGATGCTTGTTACTGTGTGTATATCTCACAATAGCACCATACCCCACAACGATCCTCCTTGGCTCTTAAGGTTGCACTGTTAAGGAGCAAGGATGGGGAGGAACCTCAGGCTGCCCAGGAATTGTCATGGGGAGCTGCCACAGTGCGTGTTCTCTCTGTGTCTCCACTTCTGCTCCTGCTATGAGGAATATTACTGCCCTGCTTCAGCTCTTACAATGATGTTCACTTGCTTTCCCACCTCCTCACTATGGGGAACATGTCTGTGTTCAAAAACCTTGCAAAAACACTTCCAGGAGGTGAACCTCCAAACTTACATTGTGATTTCCACTCCCACAACAGCAAAAAGACTACGCTATGTCCACATCACTATTTCTTTTTTTTTCTTTTTTAATCAAACATCACAAGCATATGTAATAAATCAAGTACATGCAGTTATTAGACCATCCTCTGTGGAGTTCCCTATTAATGTTACTAAAGGCAAATAAATGCCCTTAGACTTTACGTTCCTGAAGAATTTGAGTGTGTTTTGGTGTCACACGTCTGCTGGAAATTCTGAAGACCGCAGTTACACAGCTGGCTTTTCATGCTATGACTGCTATAGGCAGCTAATTAAATTACCACTGACTCTCTACTGCTCAGTGAGCTGCTTTTGGAAGCCCCACTTCATATGACCTTCAGTTTTGTTGTTTGCACAATGTTGCACAACCTTGCCCAACCAGCCTGGTCCAATTCCCTTTCACTGTGTAAAAATTATGATGAGGTATTAAGGAATTAATAATTGTATCACAAACAAAAAGGTCTTGCACAAAACCCAAAGTATTTTTCATGACGACACAATGAGATACAGTCCTTTTAATAACTGTGTATAAATCAGTAGCTTTCTATGTACCATTCTCTCTACATGTGGGGGAAAATCCCTTCCAGTGCACATGTCAAAGAATCTAGCACCTCAGAAATAAGCTGCTGGGAAAGCTGAGGATGGGCACCACAATGGATCTTTCATAATCCTGTGGCTCCCTTTTTTTTGATCTACAGTATTCTGTTTCTCAGTATTTGCGGGAAGAGATCCCAAAATATACAAAACCACACAAATGAGTTTTCCCTTATTTGGAATAAAAAACACTTATAGCCATTAAAATCAGGACAACAGTTACTAACAACTCAAATACACTGATCAAATCCAAGCAATTTACCAGTACAAATGGAGTAGGAAATTTTTTGTGCGACTGTTCCCTGAAGGAAGAGAGATGTTGGACCTCTGCCTGCAAAAATGGATAAAGCATCGTCCCCACTGCTGTGGTCTACTAGTCTCAGAAGCAGTTGAGGTGCTAATCTGTAGGCAGAGGCTGCAAATTATAGCCCCTTGGCTGTGTCACAAATTGCACCAAAGATTTATGCTATTCAGCATATTAAGGGTGAAGTGAATCTAGTATATATCTTGGTGTAAGTGTTAAGTCACACTTGGTTTTGTCTATGTTAATGACTAAATAATTCCAACAGTAGTGATAGGCTGTAGTGGACCACCACAGGACCACCACTGCTTTTGTTAGTGGGTAATTCTGTTGCTAGAAATATAACCCATGCATCGAAACAGTCAAAATGCAGCTCTCTGATTCCTGTCTTGTCCCTGAGCCAGTTCAGCCACTTTCCCCTCTCCTTTTGGCTAGACAGCAGTGTTCCTAGCAATGAGGTTTTGAAAATCTGGCGCTGAATCAGTTTAGCAAGAATCGTATTTAAACAGAAGTGGCAAGTAATTCATTCAGCTTCAGAATTGCCCAGAATAGATAAGACCCAGATTCTGGGCTGCAATAGGTCACTCAAATCAACAAAGTAATGCTCTTTCCCTGTGCTTACAGCCAGTTTATTCTGAAATAAACCTGCAGTGTACTAATAGACTAGGATCCATTAGAATCGTTCACAGTTCACCTTTTTTCTTAGTTACTGGTAGCCAGGCAGTGTAGAAAATCTGTTGCCTGTACAGTAAATACTATATTCTGTTGTAGAAGAGTCATCCATCCATGAACATAATGCTAAACACAGAAATGATATAGTGTTTTTGTAAAATGGATAAATTGCACTTTAATGTGCTTTCTGGAAAATAACCATTTGCAGAAAAAAAGTGCATGATTGCTCCATGGTCAAAAGTAAGTACCCATAGACTTCTTGCAATGCAGACATGTTCAGCTTACCTTTAAAAGCAGAAGAACTAAACCACTGCACTTTACATTAGAGTTAGATCCATAAGGAATAAAATATGGTGAAACCAAGGATATGTTTATATCTCATAGGTGTGTTTACTGTTTTTAAAACAAAATTGACCAAAACGACAAAATGCATATGATTCTATATATAGTACCTTTGGCGTTCTGGGGTAACAGAAAGCTGCTGATGGAAGGGTAATCAGGCAAAGCCTATTGTCATTTCACATTATGGTACTTCTTTAAAGAGCTTTCTACAGTAGAAGTTAACAAGCTGCATATGAACAAGTACCCTGTCAGGACACCAGCATCTTTCAGGACAAGGACAAGTAAAAACCATATGGCCTAGAAAATATCAGGGGGAAGGTTCCTTTCTCAAAGATCTCTCCCCCTCCAATCAGTTTGGAGAGCACAGTTTCTTGCTGTGTCTCAAGATCAGTATTTGGTGCAGGTAAGAAGGCAATATCAAGGGTCTCTGAGCAGTCCAAGCTAGTTTTTAAGATACCCCTTTTCTGGAGATCACTAGAGCATATACTTAACTGTGAGCATTAAAAGTGATGGCAAATGAGTGTTTTGCATGTTTGCATATTATCCTAATATATTGCTGATGGATAATTGACATTAAAATTTAAAGCTTTGCACTGAAAATTCCAAAACTGACCCAAAGTGATATTCCTTATGGCTGAGGATCGCTCTCTAGTTACTTCCTCCATCTGAGGGCTTATAAGTTCTATAGTAAGGGCTTATACTTCACATGGTCTGCAAATAGCACATTACCTTGATGGATCAGCCATAAGGAGCCTGAGTACGATCTGAAGCTCAGCAAAGTTACTGGGAGCTATTCCCTTTATTTCACTCAGCCTTGAACCAAGGATGCTGTTAACAAGTGTGCACCTTCTGTGTGGTGTTGAGCATTCATTGCATATTTTCTAGTGCCTGGAGCATTCAGTGTCTTGTAAGAGAAGACCTTTATAAGAAATTTACTTTGCCTTCCTTGAAACAGAACTTTACTGTTAGAAACACAAGTTATATAGCTGATATTTCATGTGCAACGATACATGTTTATACAAGAATAATACAGTGAATTCTGAATAAAATATATATAGACAGCTTGGCTGAATCAACTAAATCTGTTTAGTATGATAAATACATTAAGAATAATTAAATCCATAATCCTCAGCATAGGAAGAACATTTGGAAAAACAGAGGATGAACAGCTGTATGGACCTAGAAATATCTAAATATAACTTAAGCTTACTTTGTTTCTATTTTGGAATTTCTAGTGGCCTGCAAAGACTGGAGTTTCAACTTCAGCTACACAAGTTATTTAGTATGCCAACGTTGTCTCCAAAATTTCCTGCCTGAATATTTGAGGGAAAAAAGAAGAGAAAAAGATATCTTAAAGGCTATAAGGCAGAAATCTTGTTTCTAACTTTAGCTGAGTGACAGTGTTGGTCGTGTCTTTGTGGGCTCAATGTGCTGTTTGGTTGTTGCAGCAAAAGAGGATTCCTTACTGTTCCAGCTATGATTACATGCTCAGATATTATCTTGATGGCTTTAGGAGACATCCATGTGTGCAGTGGGGTGCGACTGGTTGACACAAAATAATTTTTTTTCCAATTTGCTCCATGGTGGCAGTAATTCAGACAAGAAGATGATTTTGCTTTCTGCTGTAACCTTCTACCTGCCCAATAATTCCAAGATAATACAATGGATATTTACAAGAACTTTCCTTCACGTATATGTACACATATATCTGTATTTACAAACTCCGTAAGTGATATGGAATTGCTTACATTAACAGATTCTGCTGTGCATGAGACTATTTTACTCTACAAAAATGACAAATCTTTGTCAAGGTTTTGTTTTGTTTTGTTTTTTCCTGTATATGAGCAAATGAACTGCATTGCAAACTGCCAACTTGGAACATTTCATATACATGTGTGTAATTTCTTAAGCACTATATTTTTTTCTATAAACATGAGATGTGATCTTGGCATGTGCTGAGCACCTGTAAAGCCAGTTCTTGATAGAGGCTGCTCAGAAGAACCTTGAAGACTCAACATATACCTAGGTTGTCTATACAGCTTTTTCCTTTACACCAGCCAAACAAATGTGTCTTGAAAGAACAGAACAGATTGAATAATCCTTAATATCAGTTACTGAGTTACCTGTCTCCATCCCTAGTTTTGGTAAACTGCAACAAGATTCTGGAGAAAGTGATCTTCCCAAAGAACCATGAAATAAAGAAGACATGTCTTTTCCTACTTCAGCAATCTGACTTAGCTAAGGGCTGAGCACACTCTGAAAGGTGTTGAGTGTTTTCAAATCCTTATAGGTTTTAAACTTCCAATCACGTATGGGCTAATGATTATAACACATGGCCTGAAGAGCACTTACTTAAAAGCCATAAATGAATTAGAACACCCCCCCCCCGAAGTCCTGATTTGAATTTTAGTATTAATTAATATTATATTATATTTATATATTAATATCATATCAATATATATAACTAATACTAATTTAATATTAGTGCAAATGTTGTGTTTGAGGGCTGCTGGTTATCAAACATAAGCAGATTATATTTATAGCATGCTGCCTTCCTGGAGCATGTCATACATACTAGTGTTTCACTAACATTAACAGAGGTAGTAAGTAGCAACTACAAATCTAGCAAGTGTTTGTGGTAGTTAAGATAATAAATAGGACTGATTCCACCAGACTGTCAATCTCAACTCCATATTTTACAGAGATTTCTAGTAATATTGCTTAGGAAATAGCACCAGTAAATTTCTAAACTCCAAACCCAGCTATCAGTAACACGTTAAAGCAAACGTTAGGGTTTTTTTTCTAATGGAATGACAGAAAAATATTTCACATTTTCAACATGGTGGGGTCCTTGCATTTTGCAAATGTAATAAACCAGCAAATGTACTCAGTCAAGTGAAAGGATGTAACAGCAGTCACCCCTTCCAAAGGATATAACAGCAGTCACCCCTTCCAATTGATCCTCCCAATTTATGGTTGTTACATCAGATTTATCAGAATGACTCATCTTTAATCTAAACTTTTTAGGCTCTGAAGAGATCTTCAGCCACATTCTTTGGATACCTGAAGCAAAGTCAGTCATATGATAAAGACTGATCAACACACTGAAAGCTTTTCACTTCACTTTTCTTTTTCTAACGGGCTTACGTAGATTCTGAACACACATAGAAGCTTTGCTATCCCACACATGTAAAATATCTCAAGAAAGGGAAGTTATTTATCCAAGATTACCTTTTGTTACATGGTGAAGAGAAAGATATGCAATTCCATACACCTCCACTCACCAATAGCTCATGTCCCTCAGAGACGAAACCAGCTGTGAGATCTAATTGCATTCCAGTGGATCTTCATCAGTAGAGGAGAGATGAATGTGCAGGGAAACAACACCCTGCTTAGGCTACATCTGGGTCACCATCCTGAAAGACAAAGTTCAGGGAGTACTGAGGAATCAATGTGTTCAAGATGTTCTGCCTGCTTTCAACACCTCTCCTTTCACATTCCAGCCCCAAAGTAGACAGAAAGATATTTCTAGTCTACTAGATATTTCTAGATATCCACCAGATCTATCCACTAGGCTCCAAATACCTCTTACAAGCAGCAGGCAGCTGTTTGAAGAGCCTGTATCAAAGGGAAAAGACTTGGTGGTCTTCTCCACCCAGAAAGGCACGAATCTACCCTATCACTTATGGCATAGAATTTTTGCCTGTACCCAGAGCATCGAGAACTGACAACAGCTGAGAAGTGCTCAGGAAGCACCTCGCATGTGCTCTCCAAACAACATCCTGGCTGCCTTCCATGCATACGGAGAGCTCAGTCAAATCTCATTGGTTTTAGCTAACAGCTAACAAGAAATTTCCACACAATGTGAGGAATTCACATCAGCGGCCAAGTGAAGACAGCTAGGATTAAGCAGATGTCCACCAACCCAAATAAATCCACTCATCAGGATTTTGCAGAGAGCATAGACACTTTAATTTGCCTATTCGACAAATCGTGCCTTTATGACATAACCAGTTAGTTTCCACACAGTAATTCTATCGCCAGCGCTCTCTCTGGTTGTAAACAAACACTTATTGTATAAATTACTGATTGTCACTTTGCAAACAAAACCTTGGAAGACATGTTTAGGAATCACCTTGCAGCTGAGGACAAAAGATCACTATTAAGATGTACTAAACCAGCAAGAGAGCAGGCTGCTGGCAACAATTTATTTTACCTCAAGGCATTTTGGACGACTCAGTGTTCTATTAAATACTGAGCATGAACCGTCAAAACAGATGCTGTCTGGCAGATATGTCTCGCCCTACTACTGTTCCAGGACTTACCTACTTAATCAGCATCTTCTAGCAGACTGTTTTTTTTGAGCTGGTTACCAGATCCATTTTAAATGAGATGAAAGCTGAACACTTAATCCATCTATCGATGCCAGTAGAACCTTCTCATGCACACTGCACTCTTACGTTGCATTAATTACACCAAAAGAAATCTTTGCATCTCACCTAAACATCTCAGCTATGCAGTTCCAACCTTGTCCCATAACAAATGCTAGATCATTTTTCATCAGTAACCAAAGATCTTGAACTCAGCTACATTAACCAAGACCTTTCATTCTAACTTGCATGTCAGAATATAAAAAGCTCTCAAGCTGATTGCATTTTTCAACTTCAGTTGTCTCATCTTACCCACCTTGCTAATGAATGAGATTTTACATTCTTCTATCACCATTTCCACAGCTACTATTATTTCCATGAGTATGAAGAAGATCTTGCCATGACTAGGGCACGTTTCACAAACCCTATCTGTATTTAACTAAGCAAGTCTGTCAACCCAGACAACTTACAAACTAACCAAATTACATTTCAGGAGGTAATTATAGAAGGGGCAATGATTTAGCCCTTTTGCTCATTTGGAATAAAGACACATTAAATCTGTTGCTGCTGTGCTAACATGTCAGACTTAAGTAGAGCATTATTTCAGCAGGCAGTGGGAGTCTAGCAACCACTGTCTTGCTGACCTGATGTGTACTGGGCTATGAAAGAGAAATTTGGTCTGGGTTCACTTGCTTTCATTTGCAAAGATGCCCTCCTTAAGGTAGGTAGGGGCATAAAGTTATCTTTTTCCTCCGTTTTACTTGTGTGGCTGCCATGCTCCTACAAGTGCCGCTGTGACAGTCCCAAAGTCAACATAGTGTCATCTTGATGAGGATGAGATGAATCCCTGCAGAGTCCAGGAAGCTTTGGCTGTGTGCAATTACATTTGATGGGACTCCTGAAGTGAGGTTCTGGCTTCGGATGCTCTGACACAGTGCTGACACAACACCTTCAACACATGGAGGGTGCACAACTTTTCAGGCCAGCAGAAGCAGGCTGCATCAGCCTGAAATGCACCTGCTGAAAGCTTCACGAGAAAGGACATGATGGAAATGAGCAAGACTGTCACTGGTGACTGGGCAATGGTGTTTATGCCATCTTCAACTCAGTCAGAATCAAACACTGCTGTGTAGCCCTTTGTCACCCAGAATGTGTCCAAATCACTACACTGTTCTACTTGCAATTTTTCAGAATAGGCAATTTAACATTCAGAACAATGATAGACAAAAATAGATTATATAGCATATACTGAGGGAAAAAAACCCCTCAGTTCAGGCACTGTCTTTCACATGGAAAAACCCCCAACCCTGTGATGATTCTGATTTAGTGATTCATTGAATTATGATAACGATATTTTATATGCTGTGCTTGCTAATCTAACAGCTTGTTTACAGTAGGCATTTATAGGTAAAATAACTATATAATGCATGAAGAGTGACTGTATTTTGTCCCCTAATGCAGCAATGAACAGAAATGGATAGTTATATGTATTTTATCAGGCTATTATTTCATTAACTAGATGAGACTTGGCTACTGGGCGTAAGAGCTTACACTTATTACTCTAACCATGGCATTCAAAAGAATAAAGTTCACTGTAAGATAAAAAGAAACACCTCCTTAAATCTTGGCTCTCTTGCATATATTCATTTGTGCTCCAGCACACTTTCATTGCCGGGGGTGTATCTTCTCTGATAATGGTGATAATAGGAGCCAGTTAAGACTAACAAGGCTATTTTGCTTGATGTATTAGCACTTTCATTTTAGAATAATCCTACTAGCATGATTCTGTAGTATTTACAATTTTTATAAGTACTGTTTATATTTTCAAAGTCAAAGTGGGATAAAATTAGTGCATTGTACCCCGTTGTTGCTGCTTTCTATAGTAGTCACCATACATATTGAACAATACCATATGAATGTAATTTTGAGAGGTAAGAGCTTGATTCTTAAAAAACCCACTTACATGGGCAGTATGAGCTCTTGCTGAGGATCTTCACCATGTGAATACTGTGCATACAACCTCCTTAATGAAGAAACCTGAGTTCCATGGATACACGCGAGCATGTAAGTGGAGTTTTGGCAAATGAACATTTTTTTTCACCACTGAAGGCCATTCAGCTGCCAAAAAACCTGTATCTTATCATACCATTTCCACACTCCACTTCATCTCAGGGAATAATATCTGTATATCTAATCTGCAAATGTCAATAGGTGAGTACTTTTGGCCACTGGCAATGAGTGAAATCGGAAAGGAGGTTCCTGTAGGGCTTGCAGGTCCATCTGGGAAAGATGGATGACTTTCAGCAGCAAAGATTTTCTAACAAATGACATTCCAAAACAGAGTCTTACAAAATACTCATAGCTAATGTCAATAATTCTCTCTTTGCCAGTTTAAATATCCTTCTGAGTCTCTCACACCCGCACTGGTACAGTACACTGGCAAAATTAGTAAGCTAATGTCACCACTCCTTGTTTACACATGTGTAAAGTGTCAGGCATAAGGAGGAGATTACAGAACACTTTTCTAAGTACCACTTATGAATACAACACATGTAGCTCGTGGAAATGTTGACATCACCTAAAGAGGAAAGCAAGACTTGCAACCATAGTGGATTATATCATTAGCCAAACCGGAAAGTAATCACTCCTTATGGCTGCTAGAGTCTGCCTCTGCCCTGGAACTTCTGTTTCCCAAAGGAAAAATATATCATTAAATTAAGATAAACATCATGACTGCGGAAGTTCCACAAAACATGCATGATATACACATCTTAAACATAAGCTTTTGCAGGTTGATGCATTTAATGGAGCCCTTCACCTTGTGCCTGGTTGAGAAAGATATGTCATTAAGTACAGGAAAGGGTGTAGAGCGTGGATGCAAACACAGATGCACAGCACTGTGAATGGGGATGCGAACCAGTGAGGTTGCTGCAGTGACACACGAAGGCTGGTGTTAGGAGCCCATAGAGGTGGTGCTGCACACAGCTCAGAGCAGAGATACCTGTCCCAGAGGGGTTACAGTGAAATAATTCAGGTAATATGTAGAAGCTGGAAAACAAAAATTACAAAATCAAGAAGATGTGTGCCCATTCTCAGTGTAGACATCTGCATTCCTTCCTGATCCTCTCCCTTCTCCTAACAGTATTACACCCTTATGTGCCAACTATGACCCCAAGGTGCTTTCACTAGTCATCGCTGCAGCAAGATGTGGCTTTTGAAGATATGGCTGAAGAATGAGGGTGCCTTACACATGAGAAAACTGGGTGTTATTTGTGTTAAAAAGAAATGGTGATGTCCATGTAAGCTAATAACCAGGAACAGGGTGCAGGCTCGTGACAGCTGGGGAGCAAGGCAGCTACTTGGCAGACCTGAAGGTGAGAGCAGTGGGAAGGCGTAAGAGAGGAGGAATGAGCAAGACTGAGTACTTGGAGTAATGGGCATGACTAGGGCTGGTTTCCTGTATGTATCAGAGGAAGATTGTACATTTAAAAGCAAGAAAGACCACAAAGGAAGAGGCTCAAGAGACTACAAAGGCTTAGATGGTTGATTTCCTTGGTTTATTAACAAAAGAAAGATGGGTTTGGCTGCTGTCTTGGAGGGACAAAATAGCAGGTTAATAGGTCTAAGATCACAGGAATAATAATGATAGTTGGTCAGTGTAACCAAGGACAGAAGTCAAGGTAGAGTCAGAATACTGGAGAGAAGCAGAAGAGCTCTGTTTTGGCAATGCTATATCAAAGCTGAAGTTCTTCAAAAAGATGACAGGCAGATAAGCTGAAATGCAGCAATGATTGAAGGAAATATGCCAGGAACTGGAAAATAAATTTGCAATTTTCTAACAAAAATATTTCAAACAGAGCTGTCTGCATTTTTTTCCCCTCCAGGTTTCATTTGGTTATTTTTTAACTTAAGGCAAAAAACTATTTTTGCTTAAAGCTGTTAACAAGATGAGGTACTTGTCATAGACAGGAATGCAGAAAGTGAGAGGTCAGAAAGGAGCAGTGCTTTGTGGGAAAAGGATAAAAGATGCAACCTTTGTAGGGATTAGGAGAGTTGATCCAGGGTTTGCTAAAGGCAGAGGAGAAAAAAGCCAGCCAGCTGTTTTGCTGCATGCTTTTGCAGCTGAGTCAGGCTAAAGTGATGGAGAAGGAAAGGCATCCATAGGGGAGGGAACAGTTGCACAGTGACTGCATATACAAGACAAATATCAGGAAAGGATGTGCAAGGAAGTTGTAAGCGTCAGTGACACTCTTCTGAGTTGTGTCTCCAGTATGTGCAAAGGACCTGGAAGAGAAATGTGGAAAGACAGGAGTCAGAGTCTGCCTGGTGGAGAGGAAGAGCTGATGCAGCTGGGGGCACGGAAGGAGAGTCAGAGGAGAAGGAAACAGGGAAGCAAAGTAACAGCCAAAGGATGCAGTGATTGAGCAGGACAATGTGAGAACCCATGATGGGACATCAAGATGGCCAGTATACTAACCTGCAAGAGCACAGATTTGGTATCTGTACTCTACAGTATATTAAGCCCAGCATGTGTGCAACATTAGCACAAACAAAAACATGACATGAGGACTTTAAACACTCCTTGATGACAACAGTAAGGAACACTTGTGATGAAAATGATTTAGTTACTTGGAGCTCTAGGAGTAGTATTCTGCAAGATTTTGAGTACAACAGAGGTCAATAAAAACTCTTTGGGATCTTACACAAAATGCTCTGTACCTTGACACTTCAGGCCCTAAATCAAAGTCCAAAGCCAGCCTCTTTATACACTTCTCAGCTTCACTCAGGAACTTGCAGGACTGGCATCCAATTTGCTGTTTCTTGGACAGTGTCAGGCAAGAAACTGCGAGGAAAACCACAGTTCCTCCAAGTTTTCTCTTCTAGATTTTACCTTGTGCAGGTTTCTATTACTTATGTAGCTAATATTAAAGATCTCTTCAAAAGCAGTAAAAAAGCCTCTGCCATCACTGGGCCATACTTTTCTTGCTAAGATAGATGTTCGCAGATGAGAACACAGGCAAGATGTTGTCACAAAAACTGGAGGGAGAACTGGTATGACAGCAACTTAACCCTTCTACCCTTTCAGTTAAAGGCATACTGAAAATACATTTTGACTCAAACAATTTGACAGATGTAGGCAGAAGTGTTTAATACAGAGAAATTTTGGGTTGATGCAAAGACATATTTTTGAGTTTATACCTATATTTAACCTTGTCTAAATACAGACCTCTGTGTTCAGTAATTATCCATGCATTTCCCAAAGGTTCCCAGTCCTTTCAGA
The DNA here is from genome assembly GCF_033783945.1 of Neopsephotus bourkii. Lineage (NCBI taxonomy): Eukaryota > Metazoa > Chordata > Aves > Psittaciformes > Psittacidae > Neopsephotus > Neopsephotus bourkii. The sequence goes on along the minus strand of NW_026901852.1, from coordinate 3,874,227 downwards.
AAACTGTAAACATCAGTTTGTAGAAACAAACTCCTGCTTACACTGTAGGTATAACCAACACCAACACAACTTTAGCTTTGGTTTGGGACATCTCACTTATAAAGTGCTTTGCATCTCCTACAAGATCCAATACAAAAACCAGCATATGAAAGTTCCTCCTCTCTGGTATTTGGAAACTTCATACAAACACCACTGCAATCTGTGCAAAGCCTTTTCATCGCCATACTGTAGCATCTATGGGAAATGTTTTTTTTGCATCTCTTGACACATATCGCCACATCAGTCCTTTTAAAAGCAACTAAATTATTTGGAAGCCCAAACTACTACTTGAAAACAAAAAAAAAGGCAGGTGAAGGCACAGCTTATCTGTCACTGAGCCAGACTTGACTTGTCTTATGCTGCCCTTCCAACTAGTGCAATGGGTGAGAGCGGCAGGATACCACATTTCATATTGTATTTTCAGCTGCAGGTATTTGAAGCTTCCCAGCAAGGCTGAGAAGCAATGCTGCAGATGGAGTGGTTTGCAGTGTGCAGGTGAAGTTGTCAAACATACGTACCGAATGCAATTCATATGTGCAGTTTCTCACGCTGAAGTCACCACATGTGAGTGATTAGTTTCCCTGCAACCAGTATGCTTATCAAGTAAATAGAGACCTATTTCCTTCTGTACCGTAAAGAAATCAGTACTTTGGGGCTCCTTGGTGTCTAAACCACCTATAGGTTTACTTGGATGAATTAACAACAGCTCTCAGGTTATTCTCATAATTCAGGAGAAAGGTTTAGGTAATAGGTAAAACTGTAGTGCAAGATGGATTTTTCTTTTTTCTTTTTTTTCCAAATTATTTTGCCAGCTATGATTATTTATAGTTAGGACAAAATTTAGAGGATAAAAGCCAATTTAAATTCTGACTTCCTGCAGCTTTATGGAAGATGCTCTGCTTTTGCTGTGACATATAAGGTTAAGAGAATATCAACAAGGAGGAACTGAAGAGCATAAAAGTGACAAGTATTAACATGGCAAATCATGTATTTAAAATTACTATGGGTTTTATCAAATATTTCCTCTAGAAAAATAAACTATGATGTAAGAAAAGTAACTGACAAAGCATGACTGAATTAGACATGTGCTATCTACATGTGAAATTTGATAATATTTTACAAATATATTGATGGAAACCATTGCTACTATTTAATATGCATCCAGGAATGATGCTATGGAAGTTCTGTCTACCTCTGATTTTGTTTAGTGAAATCTAATTTTGTTTATAGGCAATATATATTTCAAAGTATGTCAATTATACTTAAGACACATTAATGCATTTTTAGAGTAGTTTCTGCATCAGTGAAATTATTGCCCTCTCTCTTCCCCCTCCTCTGTTGCTGTCACATAGAACTATAACCAGTGCTTACATGGAAAAGTAGTATTAGGAAACACATTAAAGATGATTTATCAGCTACAAACAGGAAAGAGAGCCAAGAGCAGGTGATGAACTCTTCAGAACCACTGCATTAAGCTGAGGCAGAAAAGGCTGTTCAATTATTTTAACTGACCTGAAATATATATTCAATTGGGACCAAGTTCCATTCTCATTCACTTTAGCCTAATTACGTATTATTTAAATAGCATTACTCCTGATTTCTACTTACGTGATAGTCAGAATTTGGCTTTTATTTGGCCCCATGGAAAACATGATAAAAGAGGCTCATAGAAAAAACCACGGCTTGCTAGAGCTCCAGGTACGCACTGCTTGCTTTCTCTCAGAGGTAAGGTCTTAACTTATAGCCTCCACTGCTTGCAAATGGAGCAATGTGCTCTTCAGCAGAGTTGCTCACTCAAACAGGTAGGGTTTAGAGCTAAAGGGTAAAATAACTAAATTCTAAACCTCCAAACTTAAAAGTTCGCCCAGGGACCAGTAAATGAACTGTACAAGTTGTTCAGTGCTGCTTTAATGTGCTAGAGGAAAAGATGCTGCTTAACAAGTAGTCTGCCAAATCCTGTATCAGCTGCAGTTTCCAGATAGAAGTAAAGCGCAGTCCCATGTTGAGCACATTACGGTATCTAATCTGGCAGTCACAATAGGTGACTGATGCAAGATTCAATCCCAGCAGAAAAAGTGTTTGACACAGGAGGTTACTTAGCAACATTTAGACATAGGGCTAAAATGACAATAGGATGGAAGTTTAATAAGGGACTATAAGAGAACCAAAATTCAAGACTGACCACAATAATAGGAGGAAGTGCAAATGGTATCTTTCCACATAGCCAAGACTCCCACAGGGGATTTACACATGGGGAGGATAGCCTAAATCTCTTCTTTGGACTCCAGCTGAATTTGGTCAGCAGTGGCTATGATATGAACCTGCAACACTCCCTTCAGCCCAGCCAGTTATCCTAGTGACTCATCTCCACCATCCTTTTCATCTGCTTTCAGGTCACCCCTGAGGTCACTGACAGAGGCAACCTGTGTTTGCCCTTCACCACGTCAAAATCCTTTATCTCTAATAGATTTTCCTTTCCTGGAAGTCTGGTGGTTAGGCTTAGCCAAGTGCTCAACCCACCACTTTCCTTGTCTACCTGTAGCTCAGCAATGCGTGCAAATGCTCACTCACATGGTGATTAACCCTGGGAAAGGAGACACTATCGAAGAAAGTATCTTTTAATAATTCCCTTTGTCCAAAAAGGAAACCCTGGGATTCCTCTGCTACATTCTGTGGCCAATCTGATGAGCAAAACATTCCCTTCATGTTCTGGTATTTACTGGGCCAAGTCCTGTCTCAGTTACAAGGATGACACAGGATGGGAATGCATTAGAATCAATTACTTAAAAAGGAGAAAAATCACAAATCTGGTCAGTCATGGACTCTTTTGCACTGTATGTTGTACAGCACTACAAATACCTTGTATTGCTTAATGGTCATTCATCTTTTTGGGAGAAATATAGAAAACGGCCTCCACAAAGGTAACAAAGCATCACCTAAAGAAAAGATTTTCCAAAGGCTACAAAAAATAGAGACCTACTTTCAGGGTTCATGCTTGATGTTAGGAAGCTGAGGGCTGGTGAAGGACACTTCATCTCTTACTAATGCATGTTTCCTACACAGCAACCAAATGTTACATGCAAACTTTTAAATGAGCCTTGAGCTTCAACAGTTTAAATAGCCAGTTTCCAACTCTGCTTTGCTTTTGCTTGATGTGTTTGAACAATTGCACTGGGAAAAAATCCCTTTCACTTGAATAAGCAGCCGATCATTTTTCTGAAGTAAATATAGAAGGAACTCGAACCCCAAAGGAACTGTGTGTGGTAATCAGCACGTTACTCAGTGTAATGAGAAAATCATCTCTGTTTTCTACAAGTGTTAGACAATTGCACGATAGCGGCATTGCACTTCATCAGCCCTAATACACCAACTATGCAAGTGTACTCAGGAACACAAAAGTTGCTCCCGTAAAAACACGGGCAGCGCCTGGCATTCCAGGGCTGTTTACGCTCCCGAAATATCTCACGAGTCGATTTGCCCGTCGCATTTTTCCGATGATGCAACTATTTATCTCACATGACTAGGTCTATAGAAAGGTCCCTGAAGAGGAAAGGCGGCCGTGCCGCCCGCCGTGCACGGGGCCAGCTCCCCACGACAGCGCCCTTGCCGCCACGACTACCCCGAGCTGCTGGACAAGCCTTGACTGAAAAGGTCTGGTTTACCTAGGGGACCGGCTCCTCCTCCTCCCCATTTTTATACTACTGTGGGGTTAATAGCTATGTCGTGTGGGGTCAGGGAAGACATCTGTGTCTCAGATAATATGCTTACGGTGATTACCACACATAATTGACTGACCTTCCCTCATTCTTTTCCTGCTGCAGGCCATGGCTGATAGGGTGAGATGCTCCAGAGGAGTTTATTTTCCATCACACACTATTGTGCTGCTGAGCAAATATTTTAGCAAGCTTTGAATGAATCACCTTTCAGGCTTTGGGTTTGACAGTTAAAATATGAAGGCTGTGACCAGTCTAATAATATTAGATTTTAAATCAGCTTTGGGAGAAAACATGGGAAAATCCTACTTAAAATCCATTTATAGATGCCCAATAAAATCCTGTTTTGAGTGCTGAAGTCAACGTAAATTTCTGAGAATTCTTGTTCTTTTGCCCTCTCTGCAGGCTTCATCTCCCCACCTCGCCTGGAACATTTTAAGCTCTTGAGTGGGTTTGTCTCAAAAAGTATCTGCAAGGCAGGGAATAATAAATAAATTTATATGCATGCACTGCAAGAGCCAAGCTTCCAAGGAGGAAATACTGAGGTCTAATTTAAGACCCTTACTTCAGGAGAGAACATGTGAAACCCTTTCTAGTTCATGGGGCTAGGTGATAGGAACATATGACTACGTTGGACTATTCTGCACAAATATGTATTTAATTTTATAGTTGACAGGAATTACCCCCCCCATGCCATTCAACAGCAATATTTTTCCATCTTCATATTAAAAGAGTGACATTAATTTTTATTTCTAATATACACTTAGGAGAGGAATGGAATAAATATAAGAGGAGATTATTTTTTTTTTAATACTGCCAAAGGAAAGCTTCATTTGTAACATTAAGATTTTAACTTCCTAATACTGTTTTACTCTGTTTTATCTATCTAGCAATTAGTCTATCAATCCATATAAAATATACTCCCACAGGGAACAGGTTTTTTTCATATGTATATATATATATATATATCCCAGGTTAGACTGTGAGTGAATAAAGCTTTGTACCAGGAATATTTGTCTCTACTAGGGAAACAAGCCGATACATAGAGTTGCCTGTACATTCCCCCCCCCCCCCCCTTTCTTCTTCCTTTTAAATCCCTTTTGTCACATGGAAAACAATCTTCACCATGCACCACCACCAGTGAGTATCTATGGCCTATACTGAGAATTTCAAACTGCAGCAATTTCACTGGGACCTAATGGGCGGAATGATATGATACATTGAACAAATACATCTGTTCTTCCTCCTGCGTCTGAAAGCTAACATTTGTGCAAATGAATGTTCCAGCACTACAGCCAAAAAGTGTTTCCAGCCCCAGTAGTTCCTCCACTTTAATTTTTCCAACTACATAATCTACAATCCTAGCTGCCATTTATAGAAATCCATTTGGAACTGCCATCATCTTTCAAACATTTAAAAGCATTCATCCTCCCCCCCAAAATGTAGCAACTGCTTAACAAGGAAAAATATACATATTCTAAATGTATGGGTGATCTTTAGACAAATCTCAGCATCACTTCATAATTATATACTACAAGTTTTAATTAACTAAAGCTCTGAAAATCATAATGCCTTATTAAAATGCAATTAATCCTTTGATTAAAAAACAAAAAGCACAAGTATTTACAACAAAAACACAAGTAGAATAATTACAAATATCATGTACCCATTTCTTTTATTTGGGTGTCACTTATGATGTCTCACGTTCCCTTCATTAATTCAAATACACACATTATCTCAAATCCACAGCAGACTGAGTGACAGTGGCCACCAAACACACAGCACTATATCCTATTGATTTCTGCAAATCCTGAACAATGCCATTTGCATGCTTGTTTCTGTAATAATAAAGATATGCCATTCAGAATTAAAGCACCGGCCAGACTAGTGGCAACTAATTGTGTTGTGTGTAATGAGTGCAATTTCAATTTGATATAACCCTCAGCTTTTCTTACAGCACTCGCTAAGTACTTTCAAGTCTTTGTGGGGAAATAATTGATTTTTTTGTGCTGTGGGCACAAGAAAATTATTATGATCTTTTGAATAATGCCAAAGAAAGGACCATGAATGATTTAAATTGGTATATGAAGAAGGTTTCACTGTGGATTGCAGTTTGACTGACATTCTACTAATGTAGTATCTAGATTAGCAATTTTTAAGGAGGCAGCTAATATAAAACTGGTAAAACGGAAAACATTGCTAACAGGGATTTTGCATTTGTTATTCAGTGAGGAATAACAATATGGGGATTTAAGGCACGTCAGACAAACACTATACTATTACATAATTGCCCTCACTCTTTTCTTTTATGGCACATGTATTGAAGGGTATGCTTCAATTGATAAATTACACATTTAAAATACATAGGTACAATGGTACGGTACTAGGTTATCACAGCAGCTAAAGTCCATTGGATGTGCCGATCTGTAACCACCAAGTACAAAACCTTTTGTTTTGCCTGACTGTGACAGAAAGGTTAGTAAACTTCCAAAAATTACTCTCCCAAAGAACTGAGATAATTGGCTTTCATTTCAAAGGAAGGAAATCTTTTTCCTAAACTGCTGCCCATACTAGAGCACCATCCTGCCCATTTTATCCTCTGCATCATAAGTTCTATTTAAGAACAGAAAGTTAGAAACAGTCTCAGCCATCTAAACCAGCACCCCAAGCCAAATTCAACCATATTGCCTCCCGTACATAACTAATTGTAGATTGTTTCAATCTGAAATCAATCTCCCTCTCTCCTTTTTTTTTTTTTTTCCCTCTTAAACAATAAATGCATTTTATGTAGCAACAGTGGTGAATAAGTAAGGACATTATCCACATTCCACCTTAAAATGCATACCTTCCAAATCTTATTCTTCAGAGGAGGGAATGTTGTTAATTTAGTTGGTCATAACTAAATAGTTTCTAATCTGGAGCAGGAGTCTGCTGAGAATATTGGACAGTTTAAAGGTTAATCACCATCGCCTGGTTACACAAGTGAGGCAGAACTAATTCCTCCAAAGGCAAATGGCTTGCAGTTTTATCAGCAGTGCAGATTAGAAGTGTTAATATACAGAATAGAATGGATGCTCAAGGGCCAGTTTTCCCTTATCGGCAAACTTTGCAACAGAACTCAGCTACTGCACAACCTCTGCACTTTCTATAATAAGGCCCCTCATTTTGCCTCTCGAGCAGAACTATCAAACAATCCTCCCCAAACCACTGCCACCAAAATCAGGGTATTACAGACCACAGCTAATTGGAAGATCACTATAATGAAGTAAAAGATAAAATACTTTGGCTGCTGGCCTAAAATGTGGATCAGCACAACATAGGAAGCTATCTGGCTATGTCACATTCTGAGAGATTTACATAAACAATAAACTCAAACCAACTGCCCCCCAAAATACATCTTTGTTTACAGTAAATGCAACCCACAGCACTGGTTATAAAGAGTGGGAGGATTTACATATTCAGTATTATTATTAACAGAGCAGATTCTGCTGCCACTATACCAGGCATATGTAACTTGATGTGTGTATTTTAAGTGTATGCTCTGCAAGGAAAAAAAGAGGTAGGATATGTAAGCAAACGTTGTAAAATATTTACATATTTATGCTGCTCAGTGTACACTAGAATATATTTACTACTGCAGCACATCGCAGCACACAGGCTCTTACTTGACTTTGCCAAGGCTGTTGTATGCTGCAGGTGCTTTCCATCAGCAAAAAGAAAGGAAAGGGGAAGATCCATCAGTGTCACACGCTATTTCACAAATAAAACATGCTGACAGAAAATCCCACCTAAAAAGACAAGAAAAAGAAAAGGTACTTTGTGTAAATGCATCAAGGATAAAAACGGGCAATTCTGCTCAACAAATATGAATAGTCAGTTCAGAGAAAAGTCATATAAAATATTACAGCAATCATCTTTGTGTAAGAAACCTGGGGATAATGAGCCTACATTTTACAAACACCGGTCCTGAGTCTGCTCCTGCTGAATGAGTGGGGTCTTCTGCCACCGGCAGCAGTGAGTTCTGGATAGATTCTCCTGGAGCTCCAGTAGAATTATCCAGGCTGTCCCCTCTGCACACATCCTGAGGCACTAGAACATTAAACCTTTGCCCCATCCTTCCTGTTACTCCCCTCTACCTGGGCTCTGAGGAAAGTGTTTCATTTCAGGACACCAAGTACCTATGTCCCATTCATATCTATGTTCATTTCAGGAGGGGGAAGCAGAAAATTCTGAATTTAGATGTTTTCCTAAATTAAAGGGCTGTTAGCTTTAACGTAAGACATGTAGCTCTTTAACCAACCAAAGAAAATCTGATTTCTTTTGACACTGACACAGAAGAATTCTTTTATAGGGAAACAATTTTTCCTTGGTCATGAGCCTCTAGAGGATGTGCATTATGTACCTCTGTCATGCTTTGCCAGGGAAGCAGCAAAAGAAATGCAGAAGAGATGTAGAAAATAGACCACTCAGTCTTAAATATTACCTACTACATTAAATATATGTGCAACTGGAATTGGAGAACTACAAAACCTTGCTAGATAGCAACAGAAAACACCATCTCTCTCACACATACATTTTGATTTTCTTTAAGAATAATATATTTACATACATGAAAGTATAACCCCCAAGCACATAAGGTGTAACAGGTAGAATGGAGAAACTGACTTTCAAGAAGGATTTGTGGTTGGGCATAGAGTGTTTCTCACTTATTATTTCAGACTATAAAAATACACCCATCTAGACTCATGTTGAGTCATCACTGACGGTCATCAGAGCAAAGACACTAGCAAATCCTTACCATACAAAACATAAAAATGCCTTGCTGTTATCATACCTTATTGGCATCTCCCCATTCTCCCTAAATCTTGGGTAAACTTGAGCTTTACAGTGTCACCCGAGAGCCTATCAGAGTCAAGGTTGATACATTCCTGATCCCTGAAGACACATCAGCTCATCTGCCCTGATGCAGAATCACACAAAAAGGGAGATGGTTTCCAGCAAGGATCATAACTATTTAAGGAGAAAACTGCAGTAAAACATTCTTTTCAAGTAATGGAGTGGAGACAATGCAGGCTGCTCACATAACACCCCTTCACAAATAAACCACAGCTCTGGTTTGGCTCTGGTCTTGTGATGTAACAGGATGTAGGTGTATTGCAAAGATCTAATCATGAGATGAAATTGAATACAGCTTCATCACCAAGTAGATTAGATAAAAACATTCATAGCTACTGCCGTGGGCATAGGCAGAAACCATTAAGGACTCTAAAGGACTTGCAGATCGAGAATGTTGATACTAAAATCTTGGAAAATTTCATTAAAAGTGAACACTAAAAACCAGCACTGAGAATCCCCTCCTCAATTGGGTCTCACCCCATCAGAGTATTTTTACTAACTATAGATCCAACATCCTCTTACAGGTTGGTTTAAAAATATCTCCACTGCTTTTGACACTTTGTTCAGGTAACAAAGACGTTTACCATCACTCCAAAAAATAACTCTCCTGCCACAGAAATTTAGATGATAGACCTCACTCTCACTGAAATGATCTTATTAAAACATCTCATTGGGAAAATAGCCAGTTGATGATGTTAGTGTGGATTCATAAGTTATCAGGGACCAGGCGCAATCTGTTTATCAAATGAGACATCCTTTGAGGGACACACCGAATCTACTAATAGGTAACAGAACATCTCCCACCCTACAAAATCCATACATACACTCATAGAAACCCCCCTCACATGTTAGAGAAAATACGCAGATGCCTGAGAAGCATGTGGTTACCTTAGAATATTCCTCAATACTCAAACACAATGAAACCAACACAAATTAATAAATTCAGGAGTTTGGCTTCTCCTGAGGCTTTTCAAACAAGACTTTCTTTTCATGTCTTTCCAATGCAAGGAATAAAATTGAAGACAACACAGAATAAAAGCACAGGCTACAGAGAAAGGTGTCTGTTGACCATATTCACCAGTATCTTCTTTCTGCTCACCTTTGTTTTGGACAACATTGCCTCATTTGTGGATAGTGTTGCTGTTCATCAAGCACTAACATAGCTCCAGAGGGAATAATCATGTCCTGGCAGGAGGCTGTCCAAAATGACCCATTAGAGTTTTCCTGTCTTCAACATTTCCAACCACAGGATTCTTGGAAGCCAATGATTTGAACCTAGTGATTCAGAACAGCAGGAGATACGGCTGGTTACAGTAGGCACAGAAAATAAAAGATTTGATCTGTCTAGCCACGTGGGTCCTTATACAAGCCCTGTCATCAGAATATTCAAGTGCCTTTGTTGTTTGCAAGCACTTACAGTCAGGAAGATTTGTTGTGTATATCTTTGCATTTGGCTCATTTTGCATATTTGCCAAGTATGGGGAAATACAAATGAATGGCATGGTCTCAGAGTTAATCTATGTAATTATAAACAACAGATAAATGTCACTGAAAAAAAGAAGAAAAAGAAACGTTGGAAAAATTGAGGAAGACAGATGTAAGAATCTGTTGTAATCTGGTCTGAGAGCAATCTAACTGGAATTTGCCACTGAATAGGTATAACATTTCATGTCCACCTACTCATCAACAAGGGTGAAAAATGTCTGTAGGCTTCTGTCAGTTATTCTCCTCTTACTCAGAACTGCATCATTCAGAGGTAATAACCTATTTCTTTGCCTCTAGCATCCTGCCTGAACAGTTTGAGTATCTCTTCATTCAGCCCACAGGCTCGTCTTTTATCAACAGTTTATTAGTGTCCTATCCTGCCAAAATCCACTCTTTTTGTTTTAAATCTCAGTTCACAACGCCTGCATATATATTTTAAAGAAAACACAGTAATCATTTGAACATACCCTCACTTCTCATTCTATACCTGTAAATCACCAGATTTGTTCTAGAACCATTGTATTAACAAAGATACAGTGAAAGTATTCTCCTCGAGCCCCTAATGACATCAATCACTTTTTGCCACAAAATCTAGGTGCCAGCTAGTAAGTACTGTAAGTTTATGTAGCCGCAAGGGGAGGCTGGGCAAGATCACAGAACAGAAATGTATAGAGGGTTTTTAAACACCAGCACTACACCCATTTCAGGAAATTCTTCAGCTGTGAGTTGCTGAGAGCTGAGAGTATACTTAGGGGGAGGCATCAGATATGCAAGGCCAGTTCTCTACTCTTCCCTTCATACCCACTTATGGCTATTGTTGGAGCCAGGATATTGGGCTACACTGACCTTTGTTCTGAACCAGTATGCCTCTTATGTTCTTATTATGTTCTTATGTTAAGCAGGAAAAGAATTTAGCCTCTGGATAACACCCGGTTGTGCTTGAATTCAGCAGCAAAATTCCTTTTCTCTTTATTGTTTCAGATTTGGAAAATTAGTTAAAAGAAAAAAAAAGTGTGAACATCAGTTTATGAAGTTGTGCTGGCACAAGACACAGAGGATTCATTTTGCTAATGTTAATAACCTTGCAGGATTTTTTATGTATATGGATAGGGATTTTTTTCATCCTGATATACATGCTAGCCAACCTGTGCTACAGGCTCTGGTAAAACATGCCATTATGAAAACATTTGAAATAGGTCTCTGCAGCATCCCCCCCAAAAAGGGTTCAATAGCAAGAATTCCTAAGTCTGAAGTCCTCATAGATTTTAGACAGAATATTTGTATTTGTGGCCTTGGACCCTTCACCAGAATATGTGTGGTTTCTATGGTCTTTAGACTCTGGGCTCATCCAGATATTAGCAATTTCACTACAATTCTTACAGCAGTATTGCTGGTTTCTAATATTTCTTTGAATTATGTCATTTTATAATGACATGATTTTAACGCTGTCTGTCCAGATGGAGCTTCAGCCCCCTTCATCAGTGAAATCATGAAATCTTTTGGAGAAGCATAGTGAGTTACGGAAATACATTGAATCTATCAGTGATTATCAAATTTGATTTTCTCACTGCCTACAACAAATTCTGTTCCACAGATTCTATATGGAAAGATAGGAATATCTGTAGCTCAGGTAGCCAAGATACCAAACAGGAAAAAGGGAAAAAAGGAAAAAGGAAAAAAAAGGAAAAAAAAGGAAAAAGGAAAAGAAAGGATTCCCATAAACACAGTGATATGTTGAAGACACTAATAACTTACATCAAGGGGTCAGGATGCCTTGAAGAAGGTTCTAATAAGATACTGAAAAAGGGGAGCGGAAACTACGCATATCTAATTGCAGGACTTGGATTTTATGGTTTTTCAAATCATGTGTTAAAATCACCATGCAGACATCATCTCTTACCAGAAACACATAGGGAAGTTTATTTCCTCCACACATCACGGTTTGAAGCTGGAAAGCAATCATGCACAGTTGCTTATTTAGGTGGAACTATACAAGTTCAAGTGAAATCAGACAAAACTATATATAATAAGAGCAAAACAGAAATCTTAATTCTAAGTGGTTCTGAGCTTGGCATAGGAATAAGGAAATTAGAACATGATGAATATTAATATTTAGGTTGCCTGTGAACCAAAAGGTAAAGCATCTCAGAAAAGCTACCTCTGCTGTGCACATCAACCTTTTATTCTTCAGTGTTTCAAATTATACAGACAATAGGATACATGGAGCTCAAAAATCTATGGTATTTCACAACATCACATCTAGCAAGGAATTCTTTTGATTTTTTTTTTCCCAGAACTGTTCTTGTGCAACATTTCTTTATGCTTCATTTGCTATAAAAATATTTGTCAATGAACAATAAATAACCAGACGTTTTTTCATTGTGTAACTGCAAATGAACTATCTTTTTAGGTTTGTTTTTATTTCCCATGTATTTAAACTTCCATAATGCCTGCTTACATCAATACAGTCAATTTATTTACTGAATTGTATTTGCATAGCTATTAATTTATACTTTAATCATTAGAAATTTACTATGGTAAATTTGAGAGGAAGGTTTCACTGAAACTTCAAACAAACATGAATGAATCTCATGTGCTGTTTCAAGATATGTTTAACTTCCAGCACATCAGTAGGACTGCTGCTCAGTTCAGAGCACCTTCTGAACTGCAGATGTAAATGCACAAAGTGGTGGTGGATATGAAGTATTTGAAGATCCACTACATCTGCCACCTCTTACATGAGAGGCTTAATACAAACTGTAAAGTATATGTGAACTAATTAAACTGATGTATTTTTTATTTTGTTTATTTTATATTTATTTTAACCCATAGATTAAACACATAAAAATTTAGAAAAGATAATTTTATGTTCTTGGAAAGAAATACAATGTTAAAAAGCCCATATACAGCTACTTTGTTCTTTTTAAGGTAATCCCATTAAACAAAAAGAATTATCAATATTATCTGGCACTATATACTAGCAAAAATAATCAGAATGGGACTGACCTTTTTATATAACAGATAAGATCGAGTGATACCAAATTTTGGCTGCTGTTATTGGCCAAGTGAACAGTCTAAGCCTGCTGGCTAAAGTGGGCTAAATATCTGGAAGGTGGCATTTACATTCAAGATGGATATGATTGCAGTAATAAAATGATTTGTCTGTTTCTTGGGAAAATACAATGAAAATGAGTAGGCATTCCTACAATGTGTAGGCATTCCTACTGAGTATCACTAAGGTACTTATTTGGAGCAATAGGTCATTTTCTTTGTGGAAACTTTCATAGACATTATAGAAGTACCTGCCTCATATTTGATATCCAGTTTCCTGAGGCACTTCTCATGTCCACCTCCATTTCTATTCTGGTTGAGGGGGTGGAATACGTTATCTGGCACCCCAAGGAGGACTGCACATGCATAACAGCTCACTGGCTGAACTTCATGTAGGTAAGGAAGAGTTAGATGCTATGGAAGGGGATGAGAAGTATAGCGTGTCTTGCTTTTTGCCATAAAAGTGAGACCTTTGTTTGTGATGGCAGTTGGGCTGTACAGTTAGGTTTTAAGCTATTGGAAAACTGAGGGGAGCAATGGAAAGCTGAACAGCATCTTTGCAACTGTTCCTAGACTTAAAATACAAGTTCCTGTTCTTAGCCCTGCTTGCAAGCTCTTCTCTCAAGCACAAACTTCATTACCATTTCCTATGCCTCCATCATCTCTAACTCAAAGTATCCCGCCCAGTCAGGAACTGAAATTGTTGCAGTGTGTCAGGTTTGCAAAACAGTTTCTCTCACTGGGATCTATGCTGGCCACCAACTGGTTTCCTGATGGCATTTAAGGCTGTTGACTCAAAGCTGTGCTAGCAATTTATCAGTGGGGGAGGAAGTTGAGTGGGAGGTACCTTTCTTCCCCTGTTAACAAGACTCATGACAGCGCATGCTCGATAACATGTGAAAGGGTAACTTGGTGCTGCCCGCGCTACCTCTCATCAACACAGTGACTGCATCCACCCTAAGAGCCCTAAATGGCATTCGGCTTGTGAAGAGGTTGCCTCCCTCCTGTTTAAATGGAGCAGTGGTAATCAGTGAGGGTGCTTAACCTGAAGGATGATATGAGATCAGGAACTTGTGCTCAAAAATTCTTTCTCTTTTGATGCAGATGCCCATAGCCATGAAAAGCCACAAAGAAAATGAAAAATCCATTTTGCAGAGGTTTTAGAGGTGCCACGGTTTGAGAGGTTTTAAAATTCCAACCAAGGGTAAAATGCCCAAACATTTTTAGGATTTGGAGTACCAAAAATAATAACAATACTAAAAAAGGTAAGTTTTACTTTCAGTTAGTTAAAATGTGTCATTAAATGTTAACGTGTATTTTTAGCATGATGCTACAGTACCGAAGGCGATATTAAAAGACATCTAAAAGAAAAAAGGTAGGAAAAAGGAAAAGAGAAAAGACAGTGATGAAAACATTTGGCAGATGTTGGTGGTAGGTTATCTATTTTATTATATAGATGTTTAGGTTTTTCTAGTATGAAAAGGCAAATAGTTTGGCTAAGATCTACATGTGTACATTGGAATTAATATATACGCATCAAAAATAATTGCACTGATATATTTAACAAAAAAAAACCCGCAACAAAACTTACTACATCTGGCACTCTCAAACTATGAAACACCAGCCTTTATGTCCCCTTGCAAGGATTTGCACTTAACCCTTCGTTCCTTGCCTTTTCTCCTTCTAGTTTCCTCTGCATAGCATGAGTACATTGGAGGGTTGGGTGTTCTCTCTGTGGCTGGATCAGAGTTTTTCCATCAGCAGATCTAATACCTACAAGCTATTCTGCATATGAAAGAGCTATTATGGGAGGACAGATAATGAGAAAAGCAAAACAAAACTGACCTGGAAACTGAACATTATTTCCATGGAAGCATTGTTTCTCCCTGGTATCAGATATAGGGAGTAAGAGCTGCGGTGACTTCTTTGACACGAGAAGAGTTCTTGAATTCCTGAGAAAAGAAATACATGAAAATTGTAAGAGCCAATTATAACAAAGAAATTTGTATATATAAACCGTTCAAATCAAGCATCTAGCAAAAGAAAATAGGGAAAAGAATCAGGAGGAGGCAGAAGTAGAGAATCAGAGGGAGGCAAAGGGAACTGCAGCAACGTGTCACTGTTTGCTATCTCTGCGCTCTGAGAGGCATGGCATAATTAAAGGATATTAAAGGCCTTTATACTTCTATCCCAGCAGTGCAAAATTGAAAACAATAAACTGCTTTTTCATAGCACCGAACTACCTTTCCCACTCTCCTTATTCCCACCTCTGAAATTCTGCTTGAGTTCATCTTTACCTTGACCTTGCTTCTGCTGAAATCCTTGTTCACGTCTTAATCACTTCGCATCTTGAGTAGTGCAATTCCTTCTATGGTATGTCTAAATCCCAACTCTCTCTAAATGTCAAGAGGTCCAGAATGGTGCAGTCAGATTATTTTCTTGCTCCATGCATGGATAAACAATATGATAGAAGATGTGTTTATGTAGTAAAATTGAGAAGCTGCAATAGGAGACCAGTGAGGTGATTGTATATAGAACATGAATGGCAGACAACAGACGTACAGCACCTAAAAACTGGCTAATATTCTCAGACACTACTGTGACAGCTGAACACCCACACATCAACAATAAAATATTTGTTTACTAGAATATAAATAGCACCAAGATCAAGAATCCTGAAACCCCAGGCTTCTCTATCACTGCAGACAACAGACATCAACCCGGTGCCTTTGCCTCCCAAAACAATAACACATATTTGGTATCAAAATAGACTCAGAGATCTTCAAAAGCACAGTGCGACTGCTGTATAGGAAAAGGCTGTTGCTCTCTGCAGTCAAGGAGACAGCCAGCTCTTCAGGCTCGCCTGTTCAGCCAAAAGCTACTACACTACGGGTTTTTTTAACTATGAAGAACCTGTGTAAAGAAATTATTTGCCAGCAAAAGCTGGAGCGGAGGTGCCCTATATCAGATCATGTTGTTTCATAATGATGCAGGATCCTAAAAATCAACTGCTTTGGGATACTTGTTATTTGAGTCTTCGGCTTTTCTGGGAATTGTGTGAGCTTCTCTGTGCTAAAACAAAGAAATGAAGTAATAGATGTTAAGGAAATCTAGATGCCTGTATCCTTGCTTGAAATTAAGGGAAATCTGTGTATACTTGACCTCTTTAGAAATAATGGAATACCTGCAGTAGAATAGATTTTTATCCCATATTTATCATTAGACACCAAAGCTACTATAAGGTAAGTATGATACCAGCCTTCTTTTCTTAAGCAATCCTGGTTCCTATAGTGCCTCTAACAATATCTTTTGGTAATGCTAACCAAAGAAACGTTCCCTGAAACATACCCTGACTACACTGAAAACCCCAAAGTGATGATTTGCCTCATGCATGTAAAAGTCCAGATGCTTCACCTGTTTCTAGACACTCCAGACTCACATTCAGCTTTGTAAGAAAGCCTTTTCCTCACCTGGATGGCAATTAGAAAACCTATAAAAGTAACAAATAAACCCCTCTCTGAAACAACAATACATCTCAAGAATGCTTGCAAACCAATCAACCCAAACAGCATGGTTTGAGTGTTTATAATATTCAGTAGTTTTTGTAATTGAAAATTATTTGAATTCAGTAATTTTGATAATTTAAAATTCTTCTTCCATATTACTGGCTCAAATAAGTGAATAAAAATTCATTTTGAGTCAAGAAGCAGAAAATTCCTGAGGAACAGGTTTAGGATTTAGTTTCAGGTTCAAAAATTTACTGAACCCAACCTCTTCTGAAAAAAAACCAGCTATTCCCACCTCTGCTTTTCAGTTTGCTTTAAAAGAAAACCCAACCAAATCCAAACAAAGAAGCCCCAAACCCTCAAACAGCTGTAGCTATTTCTGCAAAACCAGTTAGCAAATCAGCTCCTGCCCACCTGTAGCTGCTCCTTCAGACAACAGGCATAGGCCTGGAATTGGGTGGTGACCTTGCTGCTGAGGATGAAGCTGAGTGCCCTAGAGCTGGTTTAGCCTGGTTACATGCCCGTCTAAGCCAATTTTCAATTATTTCAGGTGCAAGTTTTAACATGCTCAGTAGCCCTCCCACTTTGTTTCCTCTCCTCATTACCATATGAAGACTTGCATTAGATGCCCACAGGCATTTTGCAAATGTAAGGATTTTCAATTACCCATCCTCCTGACAGGCATCGTGTTGTCTTTGTACAGCAGCTTTAGGGTCGTGAATGGGGGCTTGTTCA
This sequence comes from Neopsephotus bourkii, assembly GCF_033783945.1. NCBI lineage: Eukaryota > Metazoa > Chordata > Aves > Psittaciformes > Psittacidae > Neopsephotus > Neopsephotus bourkii. Next base: position 3,856,802 of record NW_026901852.1, on the reverse strand, counting down.
TCGTTGCTGGCAGTGAATAACTGTAATACCTGTCCCTCTCCTGCAGAAGGCTGAGCAGCATCCACCCTTTCCCTCTTGAGTTAGCTGTTTCCCCTCCACAAATACTGCTGGTTTGTACATCAGTTACAATGCATTTCATCGGTGCTGTTTCTATGTGTGCAAATGGAAAACCTAACTATGGAGCCAACAATATCTGAGGGATTAATATGATTTCCCATTAATGGGAACTCTGGTATGGGATATATTTAGCCTGCTTATTCTCTCTTTTTTCATCTTTTTTTTTTTTTGTGAAGTATATTCTACAACATGCTGTGATTTCTGGCCTATTGATTAATGGGTCTTTCCACCACAAGCAATCTTAATCTTTCTTAATTGCCTTAATGGCTGCATGGCCTCTCTTTTATACTCTCTGCCCACTACGTTGTTGTTGCAAATGCTTTTGTATCTTAACTTTGTGACTATACCAAGGACTTAAAGGAGACTGACTGTGAAGTCTATTGTTGCTCTTGTTCTTTCCGTTCTTTAAATTCCTGTTTCAGGCTCCTAATTTATGTAGGCAATTTTTGGATGTAATTGTCTAAGTGTGCATAAATTAAAAAACAATTGTCCAAAAGTAATCAATAAAGGAGTCGATTCTTTTACAAATTCACTGTGTAGTTCTTGTAGTTCCAGAGATCTGCAGTGCAGACCAACAAACAGATTTATGTAGCTTGCTATTCAAATCTGAAATACTAAAATCTGTAATTAGTGTTTAAATTCAGTTGTGAGAGTCTGCCTTCTAGAGTTTGTAGAAGACTTGGGTAAGTCTGCCCTGGAAACATTTGCTATGATACATAGAATAAACGGCGAGTAGACCACAAGGAGATCTCTGGTTTGTGTGTCTGCTGTTTCCAGGAGTTTATTTTGAAACAAAAGAAGAGACAAAGAACTACTATATTCCTTTTACAGTATCTGTCACTTAAATTGCATGATGTCATGTGATGTTTGTTGATCACTTTATTTGTGGTTTTAAATGGAAACCCATAAAACAGAGCAAGTAAATGGTGAACTTAGACTTGCCCAGTAAGCTTACTCGCTTCATTTTCAACCTATTCTTTCTCCACATGAAGAGGTGGAATGCCAGCAGAAATACGTGGATCCCAAGTATCATCAGCATCCAATGGGCTAACTACAGCATCATCACAAAAAGCTGCACTTATACAGGGCATACACTTGCAAGAGATGTACCCTTACAAGAGAGTAATTGTAATGAGAGGTATCATTAACAGCCATAAGTGACCCTAGGCACAAAAATATTTGCCCACAAACTCTACCAGGATACAGACTTTTGCAAATGCTTCTAGGCAAGAAAGAAAAAGTTAAGGAAAGATTTCATCTAAGTGATGGCAGTAGCCAAGTCCGAAGTTATTTATTTGCTTGACATTAAGTTATTGCCAGCTACTTCCAAATCTAGATCTAGTCTAGAGCCAACTGTGCAAAATCAAAGGCAAAACTGTGAAGGCAGCAACATCTATGGAAATAATTTCACTCCTCTCAGAAGGGAGAAAGTAATGCACAGTAATTGCAATACCCACAAACAGCAAATCTTTAAAACTGTCAGTAGTCCAGAAATGTGTCACTTAGACCACTGTAATTACGGGAGAAAAGGTGACATTCGGGGCTGGAAAAAGAAACATGCTTGTGGTAGAGTCTTTTTATAGGAAAATGTCACCTGTTTAAAAGCTGTTCAGAATTTTGGCAAGTTAGAAATAATCATGGCTGACATTACTTGGCAAAGAGCAGATGAAAAGATCAAAACTAGATAACAGATAAAAGCAATCTGGCCCATGGTTCCATCTTTCAATTTATAATGGCAGCAGCTATGTCAAACACTCCAAATACCGACAACTGACGTAGTATGAGCAGGTACAAAAACAGAGGTAAAGTGCCCAGGGTCGACCAAACAAAAACATCACACCGGCAGTTTGAAGGGAGTTTACACCTAGAAATATACATGCATACACATAAACCCTCCAGATTTACAGCTACCTCTGCAATGTTACCCTTAGTCCATTACTCTATTACGTATGTATTACATAAATGGAAGCAAGCTTTGACCCTGTGAAAACCAACTAAATCCAGGCATCATGAAGCCAGCCTAACACAAAGGCGAAATTTAAGTTGGAAAATTGACTAAAAATCCTAATTTCAGATTTCTATCTAAAGAACAGGTTTTTAATAGAATTTTCTGTATGCAGCTCCCTAGAATGGCTTTTCTCGTTGATTTTGGTGGGCAGGGTCAAGGGAATCATTCTTAAAAGAGTTCTGATCCACACAAGTCTAATATTAATTTCACTTTGCATTGCCACCAGGGTTAGGCTCTGACTACTCAGCACTGACACTGAAACAAGAGGTTCAGAGCTCTAGTAACTGAAGTCAGGAAAAGGCAGTTTTCCCAGTCTTGAAGACAATCAGAAGGAAATCAAATAGATGAGGTCTTTTAATGAGGTCTCACTTATCCTTCCACCACTTTTGCACTCAGTCCTGATTGTTTTGTTTTTAGATACTCACTGATGTCACTACAGAACCAAGTTTGGACTTGGTATACAGAGCCTCAGTTGACTCAGAGAGTCCGCTTACTGGGTTTGCAGGTACTTTTAATGTATTAATTGACCAGTAATGCAGAAGTAACCTTAACATTAGGCTACAGATGCCACACCAGCTCTGGCAGGGGGAACGTTTTGTTTCCTGTTTTGAGTTTGAGTATTTCTAAAACTTTCTGTATCAGAGTCCACGGGCCCACTATGGGATCACTGGAAATTTGAAGTCTGACTTTTGCCTTTTCTTTTTCCTGGACTATAGGAAACTTATCCTTTTGTTTTAAGGAAGAAAAACATGACAGTAATTTACCCACCCTACAAAAGGCGATTCAGAAAGCAGCTACAAAGTATAAAATGGTTGTTTATGGCTACAGTCACCTTTCCTTGTCAAACAGAAAGGATCAGCCCTGTATAAAACAGCCTGGGGAAAAAATCCTTGTGAAAAGGGAGCATTGGCTGGATGGGAGCTGTGATGCAGGAAATCAGGAGATTGAGGAATGTGTAGTGCTCAGTGCTCTTACTAAATCAGGCAAATTTGGTTTGTTTGGTTGTTTGTTTTGTTTTAAATTAATGACATTAAAAAAAAAGAAGAAAAAAATCTATGATTTTTGACCAGCTCTGGCCTTTGTGTTCATTTGTGTTCCTGAGGCTTGGGGAAAGGTTGGCATTTTCTTTAATGACAGAGCTCAGCATCATCTGATTGAGGCTCTTGGCTGAATTTCCAGATGCAATACACAGCTCTCTCATTATACTATCGTGTAAACCTATGACGTAGTCTGAGCAGTTCAAGCTTTTGATCTGTGGCCACTCTGGTGATGGAAGGGCTTGTCTGAAAGCTTTTCAAAAAGCCTCTTCCACAGAGGAATCACATTTGTGAGGACCATAACTACAGTAAAAATTGGATACTGATAGTAAAGTCCTGGCCTTATTGAAGTCAATCAATATTTTCCGTAGATTTTATTGTGCCTTGGGTATGGCTAGGATCTCAAGGAACTGAAGTTTCATCTACCAATAGCATCTTTTTTCTAACCTATTTGCTTCATGAGCAAAAGGTAACAGTTTTAAAGGAATTCTGTAAAAACAAGTTATCCAACAAGTACAGTTGTAGCTACATTGAACAGCTACTGGTATCTACTGAGCTAATAAACCAGGAGGGTTCCTTGGGAAGGAAAGGGCTCTGTGATAATAGAAGAAATATCTTTCAACACCATTGCAAACATTACACCTCATCAGCATCGCTAGAGACGATCTTTCCTGAACTCTTACTCCTCTCATAGGCACAGACTGATGTATAAAGCAGAAAAGGGAGACAGAAGAAGCAAAATGATATTGCCATGAGAACCAAGGGGCTACAGACACAATAAGAAGCCAACAGTAAAATCTGGAACTAGAAAACATGAGTATTACCATCACATTAATAATTGAAGCTTTACGACACAAAAGGTACCCAAAACCGTGTAACTTACCCTACAACCTCAAGGTCTTACTGTGGCATTTGTCCCACTTGTTCTAGGTCTTTGCCCACTTTTCTTCAAGCAACTATTTAAGTGCTTAATTACACCAATGTAAAGACTCTTACAGCTTTTGTCATTAGGCACACTTCACTTTTGCATGTGAAACACCAACTACATGTTTAGTGCACAGCAAATATAATGATAGTAGCAGGACAAAACTGGAGGGGTGGGGAAAGAGAGGTATTAATCATATGCTGTGAAAAGGAAATTGCAGGATTTAAAATGAGTTTGCTCACTGTCTGTAAGATGCCATTCCAATTGGAAAGAATAAAAAAGACCCAGAACTACAGATCTCCACCAAGATCTATGCCTGGATTGTACACTTGAATGTTATGCTGCACCTACAGGCCTACCAGAGCCAAAAGGCCTCTTGCTGTTCAAGACTCCTTCAAGTATTACAGCTACAACATTGCACAGCCTTAGAGCTGGAATTTAGGAAACCCAAAGTTTTAGGTTAATGTTGAATGTTGTCAGCCTGATGTAAAAGAAATACAGACGGTATGGAACAAAAGTGTTAGGTAGCTCTGGAACATAAAGAGAAATATGTTACTTTTAGCAGTCAGTTTGCATTAGCCTTTCTCTGTTTGCTGGCCCTGTATCTTACTTCTTGTAACCTTTTCTTGTCCAACTCCACCCTCACTCAAATCTGTGTAAAGGCTATCGTTAAAAGCCCTGGTACAGCAGGGTACATGGGTGCACACATGGCTTTCACTACAAGTCATTGGCTTGATTTCTGTGAAGCTATTGAGGTACTTACACTCGAGTGTATTCTTAAAAACATTCTGAATTGACCCCTAAGTCAATTTTCTTTCTCTTTATTCCAGCCAACCTCATAGACATTTTTATTATTTCCTTTGGCTCCCTGTCTCTGACCATGTGCCCTTTAAACTCATCATCCCTGTCTGTAGTGCTCTAAAATTTCTGCATACTCACCAGCATTTCTCCTCTCATTTTCTTCCATTGACTCTGTCTGAATACGCTCTCTTGTCTAATGTCACACAGTTCCCTTGACTTGTTTCTCCTATTCTGGACCTTAAGTAGCACCTGAAGGTTTTTTTTCCTACTTCAGGAACAGTGTCCCTGGCCTCTGCCTTCACTCAAGCAGCCTTTGGGCCCCTTTTGACCATCATTATTATTTTTCATGCTCCAGCTCTTCATGAAAAACCAAGAAAAACAAGGAACAACACATGCAGGAGTGTATCAGAAGAGCTGAGACTCTTCAGAAAATTAAATCATATTAATTCTATACTTAGAATTAATCGATGTACTCAGATCAGTATTTTTCAGGGTCTATTTAGAATTACAGTTTGATAACATAGACTGTGAGATAGCAAATAGCCCACTTGATGAATAACAGCATCCATGCTCTGCATTGCCTCAGGATGTACTCAAAAATCACAGAAGTTAAATACATGTTGTGAAGTGCAGCAAAAAACAGGCAAAAGAAGAGAAAACAGAGCTTCTTCAAGACAGCATTCTTTTATTTCTGGCTGCATGATGACTCTTCGTCTAAGGTTATGTCTGTGCTGAAGACTGCAGTGCTGTGGAGCAAGATGGTGGCCTGACTCCTGGAAGTAGTCATATCCAAGGAGATCAAAGACGCAAGTGATCAAGTTTGTTATGCTTCTCAGTTAGATTCTGTGCTGTACCTGAGCTGTCTGGTTTAAATTTTGTAGCCCTGCAGAGTAGACATACACCACGGAGGGACAAATACTTTTGATCTGGTAGAGGGAAGAGTTGTTTGGTACAATGGTGGTAAATACAGTAAGCAACTCCTCCCATTTTTGGCAATTCATGCATTGCACAGAAAGAGACCACTACAATAATTCTGAAGCCAAACAAATGAAGCAAAGGAGGACTTCACCACACTTTTGTGATCGATTGGGCATGTAATCTGCGAGGCACATTTAAATCTGTCTCCTGATTTTTTTATGAACAACGAGACGGTAGCCCATTCAGATGCCTACCTGTGCTTATCCAGGAGCCCCCAGAGGATTTCACAGGAGGACTTTTCAGATGGCCAAAGTATTCCTGCGCACAAGCTGACTGTGTCCATCAGTCCATGCTCAAGAGCTTTTTTGCCCGAGAATTTCTGATCATTTATAAAGAAAACCCCTTGTAACATTGACTTTGCAGAAAACATGACTTGCACTGGAGTCGAACTATATTTGCTAACTCGTGTACCAGCAGCACAGTATGGAACTTGAAGAAGGCGAATTTCTCTCGCCAAAAAAAGCATGGATGCTTAGTGACAGCCTTTCTAGCCCATACAAGATTCTTCAGAAATGTCAGCCTAATCCTTTAAAAAAAAAAATACTTCACAACAATGAAAAAAGCTCTGAGGATTTTACTTCTGGCAGGACAGAATAATGTGTTATGCAAAAAACCTGTCCATCTATTTCCCCTGCAAAACATTTGCTAATCATGCTATTAAAGGGGTGAACGTATTTTAGAATATGAAAATTTTATTTGGCAGTGACAAATTTTGATATTAAAACACAGTGACTCTTAGATCAAGCTTTTCTGATATACTTAATGCCCAAGCTGAATAACTAAACCACAGAGAACAGGAGGTGGGCTCAGCAGCTGAGTAAGATTACAGTTTTAGGACATACTGTAGAGGACACAGGGAAATGCAGTCTCACAGATTTCTTAACAATATTCACCGTATATTGGTTAGTGAAGACCACCTGGCATATAAACCAGAAAAAAACATCCTGTGTTCTCACTGAAATCTTCTCATAAACCCTAAATGCACTAAGCACAAAACTGCAACCGTGCAGTTTTATCCTTCAGTGAATAAGAAAAGCAGAAACTATTGTGTGAACTGTATTTTGTTCGATGGTCTGTTTAGCAAAACCCAGGTACTGCTCAAATTTGATATGTATTCCTGAGGGAAGAATTACTCTCCAAGAAGAGGTGATCAATCACAGAACAAGTGCGACACAGTAATCGTTAATCACGGGTGAAAACTCAGTGCATAATTCCTAAGACAAAAGATTTGGCAAGGGTTCCTAAAAATTTTTTGCTATTTTTATGGCAGCGTGGTGGCAAAGTAGGGGAAATTATAACAGCGCTACAGAAAATCCTTCATCTCAAAGTGAAGCAATTTCTTAATTATTACTGGACCTGTTATACTTCTGTGCAGACTAGGAACCATTGTAATATACAGTCCATCTGGCATATAATGTATACCAAATGCTATGAATTTGCTAAAGTATTCAAGTTTGTATATGCGTACGCATACACACAGTTACATTCATCCGTATCCACACATACCACAGGCATTCATCAATGCCTATAATACAGGTGTGCATACTCACATGTTAGAGAGAGAAAAACACAGTCACGCATGCAACATGTGAATGATTTCAGGGAGCAAACACTTCTTGAAAACAAACTGCCTGAGAGATGCTGGTTTGCAAATATACTGTAATGCCTCTATCCTGTACATATGCAAACATAGATGGAGAAACAGCTGAAGTGTCAATTTTCTCCACTTTCTTTTACCCACCTCAGCAAAGTGTCTCTTTTTTAGGCTGGGATCTAGTCAATAAATACTGGAAGATCTTGTCTTTCCTCAGCCATGTCTACGTGCAGGAAAACAAAGCTAATTTAATTTGTCCTTAATGATTTGTAGGCAGATTATTTCATGAATTGTTCAGTTATATTTACAAGTATTTTTCAACAGCCTATGAAAAAACGTTAAAAGAGAAGAGGCTGAAGATTTATATATTAAGTTTTTATAATGGAAGTTTTTCATAAATTGTTTTACACAGGCTTCATTGAAAATTATTCTCTGAGCTGAAAATGGTTTAATTTATTTTGGTAATACACAAATCTTTAAAGAAAAACATTAAAAATAATAATAAGAATATATTAAGAATATATTAAAAATAATAATAATAAATCCAAACCATTTTACTTCATTTAAAAAGCACCCTTCTAGTGACTGCTCTCACTAACACCAAAATATAAAATAAGAAATAAGAACACTTGAGAAGTTTCCTGCAACTTTCTTTGCAATTATCAACTGTTTCAAATGATGAAATGTTCTGTTAGCTGTAAGAGGATATACATGCCAGCTATGTAATGGGTTTTTCCCTCGAGCCAGCAAGCAGAATTCATTATCTGTGCCACAAGAGAGAAACCTAGATCCTAAATTTTACAGAAGCCGTAAGAAGGTTTTATGTTACTTGAATGACTTGCTTACTAAAAACACTGATATGTCATTTATATTCTCCAGGAGAAGAAAGAGAGAATTTGTGTACAAACAGATGTCTCTCTAAAGAGCAGCGTTTCTGATATTTAGCATATCTATAGCTCAGTGCATTTCAAACCTGAACCTGAATTTTTAAACCACAATTTGCTTCCTTAGGAATGTATACGGGGAAAATGGACTAAAGCAGGCAGGAAATAGTGGAACCAGTTTTTTAATATGAGCAGGATTGGGCTCAATGTATTGTTAGCTTGAAGGAGAAGAAACTTGTTGTTTTTCATGTGCCTGTTAATACAGGCATCTCTTCAGCTTTGCAGAAAAGATGTTGTCTTTGAGGGATTTCGGTCATCAGTATTTCCTGTATGCTTTTTCCCAAATGGGCATAGAAACTCTTGGCTTGCCAAGGTAGAGTGGGACACAAACATTAAATTCTGCACACAGGCCTATCCTGGGAAGTACAGACATCAAACTGTCTGTGCTGTTTTGGGATTTCTGATCCCTAAGAAACTGCATGTCCACTTGTTGACACTGACCTGCACAAAATCTATGGAAGAAAATACGTTAGAGAGGATGTGTGTCCTGACTACAGCACCCTATTGCAAACCACTTCACACTGCAAACCACACACTGCACCGAGGAGCAGCATCGTCGCAGGAGAAACAACAGTGAATTAAACTGTGCTCTATTACAGGAGAGGTCCTGCCAGGTACAGTTTTTGAGCACCAGGTTCGGCTCTTTGCTGCGTGCGATGCACTCCTTGAGGTGGTCCGAGTGGGATGCTGGGCTGGGTGAGAGGAAGTAAACTGGCAGAAGTGAACCACCAGGGTCCCCAGTGCAAGTCCCCGCTTTATGTTTGTTTTAATGAAATACAATGGAAACTGTATTGCAACGTTTTTAATCACTCAAAATTATCATCCTTCTTCGTCACTGGAATAGCACAATAGATAATTGATCTGCTGAACCAAAACAGCACAACCCCCAGCAGTATGTTTGCACTAATTCATGAGGGCTTTTTTAAATGAATTTGGGAAACTATCTATATACCTACACAAAGGTCTTATTTTATTATTAACTGCAGTAATTTCGTACTGGAACCCTAATATTATAGTGCAATTTAGTTGAAACTGTTGAACTTGTGAACTGTTAACAATACAAATAACACAATAATAGCGAAGAATCCAAACACTTAGCGGCAGCAAACTAATAATCAGTAACACTTTTATGCCAAATAAGCTACCAGGGAATTAATAATTTCCCCCTCCCTCAGAGCAACGCCACCGGTGTTTCAAGGCATTTCTCTTCCAAGGAAGGATGCCAACTCCTATCACAGCCCGAAAGCAGGGCGGGTTTCTCCTTTGGACAAAGGTATGTTTCGTGATGCCCCCCCCCCAGTATATCCTGCCCTCCTTCCCCTCCTGATGGGGCTGTTGCACACAAAGGCTGCGGGACGCCAGCCCCGTCCCAGGCTGAGCAAACAACAAGCATTTGCAGCACCTCACAAGCTGATTTGCCTCGCAAAGAAGCCAGGAGGTAAATAAATAGGTTCGGTGAGCCAGGTCTTGCCTGTATACACCTGTATCAACAAGGATGCAAGCACAATTATCTTACCTTAATGAACTTAATCTTTAATTTCACAGCTTGGCCCTTGTGCTCAGCCTCTTAACAAAGGAGCCGAACTGTTTTAGTCCATATGACCACCCTTCCTCCAACAGCTGTGGAAACTTAAAGCCACGACAAGGATTTTTGCCCCTTGTGAAACTGTCAAAAGCAATAAATATTTTTCTTTTTTTCCATCATTAGACCCTGCTAAGAAAGCCTACCCATTGTCCACTGTAATTCCCAGCGCTCACGGGGCAGGAGCTTTATTGTCCCAAATGAATCCTGAAGTGTGAACAATGCCGGGGAAAGCGGCCACCCTTTTCGGGAGGGTGTAGCCGCGAGGAATGCGGCGCTTCCCCACGGACGGCTCCGCCAAAAGAGCACTTGTGTTTTTTAACACTGGCCTTTCAGGAGGATGCTCGAGTTAAGGCATTGTGGCCCACTGTAAATAGATGCACTCGCCAGAATGGGGCTTCGTCATCCCTAATTAGGGAAGTAACTCCAGAGAGACAGCATGTCACTTGCAAGACTGGGCTCATTGTTGGGTTTGTGCGCGTCCCCACAATGTTAGGTAATTGGAGTTGTACCTTTTAGAAAGCTGCTAATTTCACATAGGAAGTGCTAACAAGACCTTTGTGTGCCATGTTTTCCTTCGTCCTTTCTAAGGAAGTTACAGAGCTCGAGTACTGGGAATGGCTGGGCCAAGGCCTGCCGGAGGAGGCTGCGGTAATGAACCACTTCAGCCCCCCGCCAGAAAAAGGAGGCCTAATTTTCGGGCCTGAGAAGACTAGGACGGACAAAAGGTTCTGTTTAAGCTTATTATACAGGACATTCTCAGTGCCTACACAGCTTTCCTCGAAATGACCCTCTCAAAATAAGTGCATCAAGTTTGAGCAAATAGAAACATGCAACTTTCGAGGCTGGGGGTTATAGTTTTCTTTACAAAGCCATTTATATAATGTAAGCCGCAATTAGTGTGGAACGGAGCAACAAGATCCAGCGAGGAAAGTTCCCCTGACAAAGGACAGAAATTAGGGGAATAAGTAACAGTTAAATATTGGCTTCGGATAACGGGCTGAAAAGGCCTTTCAAATCAGCTGTGGATGTCGAAAAATAAAATCATTTTGCTCCGAGCCTCTTTCACCGCAAAGTTTGGCTTTTAAATCACTGAGTGATTAATTCCACTAATTTTAAATTACCCAGATAGAACGGATCTGGGCTTAAAAAAAAAAGAGAAAGAAAGAAATAACTGAAAAGCCTCTCTGCTTTTAAGCCTGACAATATCAGCAAAACATCTGTAGGAATTACATGTAAAAAATTCAAATGGCAATGAAACAAATTACTACTTACAGTGTGAAAAGTCTGCAAAAGCTTTTTATAGACTTGAAATGCAGAAGTTATACAAACTACTCAGTGAAAAGAATTAGAAAATGACCTTTGCAGATCGGGGGCAAAAATGAACAGTCTTCAGGGGAAAAAAAAACCCCACTGTTAACAATGGCTTTTAATGCCATTTTGCTTCCCTCATTTATCTAATAATCATGGCAAGGTTAGGGTAAACAATGAACAGTATGTTTTCACATATTCCACCTTTAGTGTCCTCCATATGAATTTCTAAAACACTTAAGAGAATAGATACATAAACCTGTGACCTTCAAATGAGCTTTTTTGCTACTTCCAACATTTTGAATAAAAAAGGTCAGAAAATTGAACCGCTTTCGCGCAGTAATGAATTCCATTCTGTTGGGTAAACAAAGCTAAATTTTAAAACAGGGACCTGACATCTCTATAGCTCAAGAAGCTTTTCTCTTCTTCGGGCGTGCGGGGCGGGGGGAAGGGTGAGGAATGCGAGCACTCGGCCAGCCACCCCCTAAATCACTGCAGCATCCACCGAGGGGAGGAGGAGGAGAAGGAGGAGGAGGAGACAGAAATATTTGGTTTTATTCACGAATGATTTCCAAGGCCACTGTGACACAAACGTCTGGGTTTTAAGACATTTCTTTTCCTCCTTCCTCCACCTCTCACCTTCCCCCCCCCCCAGTGAATAATTGATCCGGTGCACACAAAAAGAGGGTAGCCAGCGCTACCCTAGTCGAGCTAGCTCTTACTGCCGAGGGCCTCCAAAAGTTACTTCAATTTCCGCCGTGCTTTTGTCCGTGAGTTGTCCTGGCTGAAAGGCCTGGTTAGGTATTGTTGCAAAAAAAGTCTGTGTTCACGTTTATTGGGGGGGGGGACGTTTATTCCCCCCCCCCCAATTCATACTCCGCATTGTGGGGTTTTGCTATTCAGGGACTGATTGGACAACAGCCCGAAGAATGGCCCCAGTGATTAGGCTCTCAGCATGTGTCTGGATTGTGGGTATAAACCCAGAGCCGGGGCTTCAATTCACCGCAGCTTTCTGCTTCCTCCTAGCGCCTCCCGCGCCCGGTATTTTATGCATCCGTTGCTGCAGGTAATGCATTCCTTCATAGCAGGAAACAGAATCCATATAATCAGCTAGCAAGCTAGTGTGCGAGCCCTCAAAAGTCCAGGGGTTGTGCCCTGGGAAGCAACTGCACTTTGGTATTGATAGGAACTCGTGGGTTTTTGGTCAGGGTGGGATAATGCAGCAGCCCAAGTATTGTCATGACAAGGTATTCATCCTGCCTGACAAAGACAACTTTCCTAGCATCCCCCCAGGGGCACACAGGGGCGATGCTGGACGCAGATTCGTTTGTTTAGAAGCAGAGGTGAGGTTTGCCTGGCCCACTGCAATTCCCAAACACTGGGCCTGACCCCATCCCCTGCCTCCCACTGCATCGTGCCTTGCTTCTCCCCCCCCACCATCGCTTTATGTTTTAAAGTATGGCAGCTGCACAAGTCATGAAGTGTACAGATGTCACTCTGCGTCTTACATGTCAGTAACTGGAATTAATTTACATTTATTTGCCTATTGTTTTATATCATTTTATGACAATGTGCTGCATAATATAATTTAAATCTTTAATGTACAACTAATTCTCTACCATTAATTTGTCAACATGATTACTGGATATGCCACCAGGAAAAGCTGGATGACTTGAAATATGTAAAAAGGCATTCCTGTAGCTTTAAAAGAGGTTTGCATCTGAAATGACAAAGGTTTACAGAACTTTTTTTGGTCTGTCTGTAATTCTACGAAAACTACAATTTCAATGTGATTTCACAAACTGAATTATTCCAAATCTCAGTCTGAAATAAAATAAAGCATCTAATATATTAATTAGCCTAGGGAGAGAGTCCCAACAGTATTGTAAGAAGCAAAATGATAGTTTGATTCCTGAGAAACGCAGACTTCATCATGACAAATCCTGGCTGATAGGAGTTTAAACTGTCTCCCTGCCAATAGTATTTCATTTTGGGGAGAGCAGTAATCATTTCAGCTATGCGCTGCATTTGAAAAGCAGCTCATAACAAGAGCGGGTTGTGGATTTTTTGACACGAAATGGTGATTTGTTGAAAGTGAAACTTGTCCTGGGAGCATTCAGCAGGAGCTACAGCACGGAAGGTTTCTCACGGTAGAACTGCTGATTAAAAAATGAAGAGGGAGAGAGGGGAGAAGGGAAAAGGGACAGAAGAGAGAGGAAAAGAGGAAGGGGAGAAGGTTTTTCTCTGCCTCCCAGCCCTCCCCCCAGCTGCTCTTAGGTAGGAGGTCAGGGTGCTCTCCAGGGATGTGGGAGAGCCAGTTTCAATTAGCTCAGCAATGTGCTTCTGAGGGGGAATTCAGAGCACATCGCCTCTCCGTTTTCATGGGGGGGCTGGCTTCCTTTTTTCCTGAAGCTCTGAGGCACTCCCCTGCTTATTTTCTTTTCCTCATCCTATATAAAAAAATGAGTATGAATCTGCCTCCCCCAAAAAACAGAGCAAAACAAAACCCATACTGAAGTGGGGGCCCTGACTTTGCAGCATCCACATCTGGGGTACTCCCCTGTGTGCCTTCCTATGGAGAGCTGGGGCTGGGTCTGGCAGCCCACCCTGTTGCTGAGTCTAGGAGATGGGTGGAAACAGCATCCATAAAGCAGCACCAGGAGCCAGGCCCCTGGGCTTTGCCCCTCTCTGATTTCCCTGGTGCTCTCCTTGTGGTCTCTGGGGATGTCTGCAGGCAGGACTGGACCCTTTGCCTCAGTCCTATAAGCTTGCCCATATGCTGTCCATATTGCACAGAGCAAGAGGCTCTTATAGGTGAGCCTTAGACTACCAGCTCCTCAGAATGGTATCTGGGCTTTTCTTTTTGACACTATTTTGTAACTATTTCATCCAGGTGGGCTCCCTGCAGTCATTTGGTCTCTAAACGGACAAAAGCCTGCACTCACATCAGTGCTGGTCCAGGACCGGGGTACAGACCCCAGCAGAAAATGCCAGGGAAACGATGAATAATCCAAGTGGATGGAAATGCAGCAATTAGTTTCTGGGGAATAATTTCCTAGCAGAACATTTCATCTTCTCGCACTGTGTGTTTTTTTTAAGCTCAGCTCCCTGCCTCTCCACCTCACTCTTCTCCTCTACCTTTTGGGGATCTCACAGGAGCTGTATGAGTCACCAGAACACTGGGAAAATCTAGCAATTTCTTTCCTTTTTTTTTTTCTTTTTTTCTTCTTCCTTTTTTTTTTTTTTTAGAAAAAAAAGAGGGCTTGATTAAAAATTAAAATAAGAAAAAAAAAGATATTCTCTGAAAAAGAAGTGTTTAGACAAAGCCTGTCTGCTTCAATTTCCCAGCTACGTAAGCTCCCTTGCCCTGAGAGTGACAGTAGATTCCATAAATTAACTGAAAATCCCTCTTCTCAAGAGCCTAAGTTATCTCTTCTTTGCCTGCAGCTCTGATTTAGAATAGGCGCTCGTTTGTTTACTGTTTTAATTAATGCTCCTTTTCAGTGTGGAATAGGGGAAGGGAAATGAACTGACTTGATAAACAGGTGTAGCTGTTATGTGTTATATTTGGGATCATTCAGGACTTGCAACAGATTAATCAGGCTTGACTGGACGTGAACCTCCTAGCAGAAAAGGTAGATCAACTCTGCTGGATGCCCAGTAGGTGAGCATTATTTTAACTGCTAGCCTGTGATAGGAAAGGCTTAGAAGGACAGTCATCAGTAGAGAATATCTCTGTGTTTTCACCCAGGAAAGCAGTCTGATTCTTTCCCCCACTGCTTAACAGTTAAGGAGACCTTGACAACATAAAGCCACTTTTCATCCCCCCTCTGCTTCCCCTTCTAACCTCACTGCCTCGTATTCAAGGGGAAAGAAACAAATCACCCCATTATTTCTAAAACATTTAAGTGTCACATTGGGGAAAATGCTGTCCTAGGTTAACTATGAATGATTGAAGATTTTTTGTCTAATTGCGATATAAGTGTAATAACAGTTTAAGTGTCATGCTACGCTGCGTATTGCCTTTGCACTCTCTGTAATACCTAGCACACTCAGAACAGAAAATGATCCAAAATCGGTCTTTTCTCAAACAGAATTAGAATTCTTAGCCTCAAAGGGGAAAAACAGTTGAGCTTAGGATTCTTCATTATAAAGCAACGCAGAAATTACGTGATTTAACCATATCACGGCAGTAAAGCAACATTCAGCTCTTGAGTATCAAATCCCACAAGAGACTGCGTCTCCTGCTTTCCAAATAAAGCAACATCTAAAAATACACTCCTTTGCTCCACATTTTGTCCTGGCTTATACAATTAATATAACAACGTCACATTGAAGATAAGTGAAAAGGAATCAGGGAGCATCCATTCATAATATTATCACCTGTCTGACCTTGCCAGGCAGAGGCAAATGTGGGGGTGCTGCCAAGCAAACTAGGCAACTGCTTTAATTTTAACTGCATTACCTGAAACTACCTAGAGTTTATGACTGTCAGATGGGACCCTGCTCACTAGTATCTCTTGCCAGCAGACAGGCTGGTGTCACTTGTGAAGACAGCTGCTCACCTACCTTCTTGGAAAAAGATACTGTGAATGGAAATGTTGCATGTGTTCATTGCAGAGTATAAGTATGGGGCTGTATCTGGCTTGCTTTATGCCATGTCCTGTCAGAAGTATAGGTTCTGGAGCCAAAGGCATTCAGAACACAACACAGGCAATCTTGTATTACGCCCAGACTCTGATTTTAACCTTCCATCACCATTTTACCAGGCTGCTGGAAGGGAGGGTGCTCAGACACAGGAAGGAAAGGAAGGATAGCAGTCCAGCTGACATGTTCTTAGCACTTTACTCACTCCCAAATATTCCCAGACATGCAAGGAGCTTTGATACGCTTTAAAAATCTGAGATAAATGTCCTTTTTAAAGATAGCCTCTAATATCTTGCTACAACCTTCAGCTCGGACTCCACGATGGCAACTGATAGCCTTGCAATACCTACCATGCCACAATAAATCATTTATCTTATCTTGTTCATAGAGGTCTAAATACTCCCCTGCTGGGGAAAAAAACAGCTTCACAAGGTCTGCAAGGAAAATGTTTTGGAGTTACTGCTACATTCTCCTCTCAGGAGATTTGCAGCCTTGTGAAGGGGGAGCCTTTGGTCCTTCGAACAGCATGGAGGCTTGCAGTGGCATTTATTCACATGCCTGGCTCAGGAAGGAAGGCTCTGCCAGAGCCAGACCTAAACAACTGCAGGGAAATCAGAACACAGTGTATGGATCCTGGGGTATTCACACTGAAAACCTGACTGGAATATGGCATTGTTTTCCTAACAGAGGTACCACACCTGATTGCTAACATGTACAGTCAGGACCAGTTCGATGCGCTTGGCAAAAATGGTGTTAGACTTGTGGGAAATCTGGAGACCCAGACGCCAACCCTGCAGTAACAAAGGGTCATATTTATGAAGAAAAGACCAATGCCAGCTGCAGCACCTCACCCTGGGTGCATGTTCTGGAGCAGGAACAGGTTATGGTGCATTTTCAACTTCTGCCTCCCCCATAACACTCAGTGGGAACACATCAGTGGGCAAACCAGCCTGTGGTCTCAATTGCTGCTGTTCTGGACCCTTCTTTTCTCCTGAGCATCCTTTGACAAAATACAGACTCATCCCATATGGGTGCATGTACCCCATGACTATAAGCCAAGAAAAGGCAACCATAATCCTGATCTTCAGTTTTAAGATACAACTGACTTAGATGTGAAACAAATTACTTATCAATGAAACATAGGACTGTAAAAATTAAGAGTTAAGAAAAGACATTGCAGAAATGGAAATTCATTCCAACAGCTTTTGCACACTTTTCCAAAATGATAACAAGAAGTATATTTTACCAGTTACTTAATTTTGCAGTATGAGATATAGCAAGTGCTTGAAGCCTCTGACAGAAAGCTAAGAACTCCTAAGCCGACCTGCTGCAACACCTTACATCTCTTTGTCCCCCTTATTGCATGCAAACCCAACATTGTTTTCCCCAAGTCTATCTTGTATCTCATGAAATAGCATAGTGCAGTAGGCAAAAGAGGTTTAAACGGATTATTTTAAGAAGAATTGGTAGCACCTTTCTGGCCTTCGCTCAGGCCAGCCACATGAGGCTGAGTACCTGCATCGGCATCCCAAAACTCCTCGGGTCCCCTGCTGAAATCCTCCTGGCCCTCCATGGTGATGTGAAGTCCTCAACTGTGAGTGAAGGAAGGCTCAAGGCTTTCTCTTTTTAATGGGGATGTGCTCTGTTAAAACATATGTTTCATTAAAGAATAAGAATGACAAGCAGAGCTGTGGAGTGTCAAGGATTTTACTGGTATTTGAATGCTTCCCACCTTTTCACTGGGAATTTACTCCACTATTACTGTTTATTGTGAACTTATCTTCTCTGACTGAGGTTTGGAAATTGCCCAAAACCTGCAGCACAGAACAGCATCCAAAAACCGGAAGAAAAGGAGGAAGGCAGAGGGGTGGAGGGAAGTGTCAAGGGAGTTTTGCAAAGCAAATAGAGTATTATCCTTTTGTTTAAGATGCCATGAAGACTTTTCATCTGCTATGTGATACTTTGCTTGAGGACCGGCGCATACGAAGAGCTTTCCCGCGCACCCCAGCCCCCTTGATTGCTTTACTGTTCTCAGGGCAGATTTATTAAATTTTGAATTAACATGTGTTAAGGAGGTTGATTTTGTTTGCTCTGCCACATAACTTACTTTTCTAAACACTTAGTAATAGCAGCAGTTAATCTATTGACCAATGGCTTAAGCAGCAGGTGGCTTTAAGACCAATGGGCCAGTCCTGACAAGGCCCACAGAAATTCCTAAGGCTTCTTTGTTACCTGGGCTGGAATAGAGAAACTACTTGTTTGGAAAATGTTTCTCCTCCCACAAAACATCTTCAGTATTAAGGGTCTTTTGTTAGCAGAAGGCTGAAGAGGGGGATTATGAAGGATAGTCTGTCACACAAATTGTTTCTTCTTAGACATATAATACGACCTGCATTAAAAGTTTACAAACTAATCTAATGAAATTATCATTCAAACGAAGCATGTCTCCGAACATTAAATTGACGCCTCGACCTGCCGTGCAATTTCCGCATTGGAAACCTCAAAACTGCAATGCTTCTGCTGTTGCTGTTTTGGAGTAAAACTGGGTTTTTCCCCCTAGAAAAAAAACCCAACTCAGCAGTGTTCTGTTTGAAACAGGAACCCAGATAATCTGGGTGACAAGGGCTCCTTTTCTTAGGAAACCCAGGCACTAAAACGTTAAGAATTAAATCAGTTCCCTTGTGTTATTAAGGAACCCAGAGTTACAGTTAACCATGTGTTATCTGGGTCCTTATACACTCTCCCTGTTATGGCGTGCAAAGCCACACTAGAAAAGGCAAGTTTGGGGGGGGGGGTTAATTTATTTGGACTGATTCAGTAGAAGTCAGCAGCAATGGCAGTAATTGAAACTTGTATTCTGTACCCTTCTTGACAGAGCTGTACTGATTTAGCTGAGGGCAGCATTTAACTATGACTTCCTTAAGGGAGGATTTTACAGCGCAAGGGTGGGGAGAGACAACACTGTCCAAAATGTGTGTGCACAGAAAGGACAGCGGTGGTTTTACTTGCAGTGAAGAAATGGTGCTTGGTGAGTAAATGGAGCTTTTGGGATAGTATTTACTCTGTCTTCAGCCAAGCTTTCTGTGTTGTACTGAACCAAGTCAGGAGAAAAATGACTTCATACGTGTGTGAGGGTACACGTGGCTGTGTGTATGTATACACATGTATGTATGTGTATATGAATACACACACAGAGTACACATATATATATACACTTTGATTTCTGCACTACAACTATAGTCCGGTGTTCTCTGTATCCCAAGTAACAATTGCAAACAGCTGCACTGCAGCAGCAAAACAAAACAGGAATAAGAGAAGCCAATTTACAAAACATTCTGTGGCTTGATTTCCATTTGCTGGGATTTCTTCCTTGTTTGAGTGGCATGTCTGTCTATATGTTATGGACACATGTATATATGTATGACACGTATGTATGCACATGAATACATGTACACGCAACTTCTATTTAAGACCTTCGTATTTGGGGACCCTAAGGGATGAGATCCAGTAGTACCACTAGGTGCTACTGTAATACAACTAATTAATATCATTTTTACTACTAATAACAACAGTAGTGTTTACTTTCAGCATGTTCTCACTCTTGTCAACGTATGGTTTATATTCTTTAATTTCCTTGCTCTTTGCAGCACGAATGCTTAGAGGGATCCTAATTAAGTGCTCAACAATGACGGGCTCTCGTTTAGTTTCTCTCTCAAACTTATTTATTAGGCTTTGTTTATCAGTGGGAGAGTTCCTAGCACTGAGACTGCCAGGATTTACTCTAAGCCTCTTAGTCTGGTGTTTCCATGGCCCTGGATCTCTGTGTAGGAGAAGCTAAGAAAACCATACATACAGGTTTTGGTCCCCTTTATTTCAAGTAATCTAGAGCAGATGTGGTTTATTTCTTTTTTGGGGGGATGGGGAGAAAGGCACCTGATTATTAAATAAACTGAGGAAAAAGCTGATTTTTGGGCAGGGCTGGTGCAGCACCACTGGAGATTTTCTCTGTTTGTTTATCTGAGACCACGTAACTGGATTTCAACCTATTTTCAGGGCATTTCTCTGAACCAGTGAATTCCCATGAGTAACAAGAGGAACACCTTTGTCTGGTTTCTCCAGTAAAGGCTTCCCCAGAGACCTACAGCCAAAAGCAAGGCAGAAAATGTAGACAGGCATTTGCTCTGTGCCAGGCCCCCCAGGCTCCAGGTGCTCCTCCAGTGCTCAGACTTCAGACCTGTATAAGACAGCCTCTTCTGTCCTGCACCTGCAAGGAAAGGGATTGTTCCTGGCCTCCCCCCTGGTTACAGCAATCAAGTGCTCGGTGATTTCCTTTTTCTTTTTCAGACTACGCTCATTTTCTTCCTCTTTTCCCCCCTTTCTTTACCTCTTTCTCTCCGCTTCTTTCCTCCCTTCTTTTTCCCCTCTCTCAGATTTTTCTAACAGGTGAGGTCTCCCCTTGCTAACTCACCACCTAATTAGAGTGGTGAGAATTAGCTGCATTCACCCTGGCTTTAGTCCTGGCAAGAGCGTTAGAGAATTGGCCCACTTTTCAAGGTGCCAAATTGGAGGCTGAATCCAGGTGTGGTCAGAGGCAAGGGGATTATTTTCCTCCCATGGGGTGCAAACAAAGGCCTGTGCTAGGGATAGATGGGGTGGGGACAATGCTGCCCGCAGGAGGGCTGAGCACTCTTCCTGACACCTGAGCCCTCACCACCCCACAGCACAAGGCTGTATCATGGGTTTCTGTATTGTGGGGACGGCAGGAGGGGGGACTCCGAGCCCTACAGTAAGGACTGACAGTGATGTACCCCTCCAGTTCTCAGCAAAGCACAAGAGTTCAGATGAACAGAACATGCATTTGGGGAAATATATGTGATAAACCCATCTGCTGCTGCTGTGGGGCACAGGACAGGGTCCTCAGGTCCTAGAGTGTGAGAGCTGGCCGCACTCCTGTGCCTGAGAGGACACGAAGCAGAGCCCTGGCAGGGGTTGGAGCCTGCAGTGCAAGGCTGTGTGGTTGATCGGGCACTGAGCCTCGAGCCAGAAACTCCTCAGCAATTCTCCCTGACTCAGCAACATGGGACAAGTTATGTAAGTAACTTCTTTCTGTTCAGTTCATACGGTTACTCACGTAGCTCAGGAGGTCCTCTGAGAACTGGCCGGTCAGTGTTGACACAGTGTTTTCCAGACCTGATGGGTTTGGGAGACAAAACCACAGCATGTGTGTGCAGGTTTGCCATACTCACCAGCAGCACTGTAACTCCTGTTGTGCTCCAAAGTCTTTAAGTTATATCTAAGTACCAGTGACTGGCAGGAGAGTAAAACCAGTCATGCTTCAACTGATGGAATAAAGCTTGCTAGCTGACTGAAAAGTCAGAAGTGGATAACCTCGCTTCTATCCTGTTGAAAGGAGAAGATGCAACTTTCTTCACTACCCTTGAAAAGTACAAGCATTGCCTTGAGGAGGCAGCAAAGTGAGAATCTCTGCCTGGTGCTTCAGAAAAAAATCCACCTCTTGTTCTTTGCATCCCTAGAAACCATCCTTATGTCTCCTGTTAATGCAGAGCATAAAAGCACATAGTCCTTGAGGACTACAAGGACATAGGAAACAGGGGTGGATCAGACCATCTAAAAGCCAGTTTATCGTAAGC
The DNA here is from genome assembly GCF_033783945.1 of Neopsephotus bourkii. Taxonomy (NCBI): domain Eukaryota; kingdom Metazoa; phylum Chordata; class Aves; order Psittaciformes; family Psittacidae; genus Neopsephotus; species Neopsephotus bourkii. The sequence continues at coordinate 3,835,207 of NW_026901852.1, read as the reverse complement.
ATAACCAGGAAGAAGGAGGGAAAACGTAGCACCTGGTACTTTCCTGCTCTGTTCTTTCTTTCCTAACAAGACCCTGGAAAACTGAACAGTGCTATCAGGCATGTGGGACCATGGTCTGGACATCGGAGTTTCAGACCTTCTTAAAGCCTTCAGAAAAAAAGCAGCTGTTTATTAATGTTAGAAAGCTAGAAACTTCAAACATAATGTTTATTGTTACTGCTTCACTTTCCCTGATGCAATAAAATTAACTGGTGAAACCTAAGAAAGGATAGGTCTGTGTGAAATACCTGACTGTAATTATCCTACAAAGGAGAGGGGGTCTACACTGTCTTCACTGCCATGCACTATTATTTCTTTGTGGCGATCTGTGTATGAAATAGTAACCAATAACCCTTTGTCCTTCCCTCCAGACCCTCCAAATTTGGCTATGCTTTGCAGTTCATCTTTGCAATGAAGCTCTACCACCACTATAGTTCTTTAAAAGGGTCATAGGGAATCACAGCAAAGTGGTATACAAAGGTAAATATGTCAAGTGAGTTATGTTAACAGAAAAAGAACCACACAGTAGGTCAAGGTTTGGGCAACGGCAGGGATATTTTTGTTAAGATAATGTTACTCACAGTGGTGGTGGCTTCCTTTGTAATACATAGCTGCCCAGAGAGAATTGCCTCTATTCTCATGGAGTCAGAGGGCCATATAGGAAGGTCCTATGGGGTCTAAATGAGATAGATAGACACTGCAATTGATTGTACAACTAAATTTTTACTATATAAGCAGCATGAATGGGCGCTGGTGTAGTGCTTTTAAAGCTTCACATTTTCAGGTTGGTTTTAAGACAATAATCAGAGCAGATTTTAAGAGCTAAATGGAGGTTTTGTGCTGCTGTGTTTTCCTTTAGCAAATGTAATCACCTTTCACTGCACCAGTACAGGGCAGAGGTTTCTGAGTTACACCCCAGCAAAACTAGCAGAGAAAAAGGACAGGTCCAGCACAGGAGAATCTGCAGGGTGACTATACAGCACACAAGCTCAAGCCCACCTTAGGAGGATGTATGTTCAAACGCAGGTTAGAAGAAAACTTCAGGAAACACCAAGAGAGAAGGTTCAGCCTGATGGTACTGCTTAGCACAGGTCTATGGCATGGAATAACTGGCTCACTGTTTCCTACAGGTCCTATCCAAGCATGTAGCAACAGAACCTGCTCATCAGGTCCTGAAGCTAGCCACTGGAAGACGGATTTATAAGCAACCTACACTTAGACTACTCCTCACTGCAAAAGAAAGCTCATACAGGCTAAGACTGGACATTTGCAGTCAAACCATAGGACTTTCATTAGCCATAATACAGATGGCCAGATGCAGGTCAAGAAGCAAAAATGGAGTGTTTTCCCTGGTTTAGCATGCTGAGGTCCACATAGATGCAGCCACGCTGTGCCTGAACTCCCAGCCAGCTTGTGGCATAAAGTACTACAGACATCCCCCGTGGAAGCACAAGTGTTTTGAACCATTACTACAGGACTATCTGCCTTTGGAAGTCAGATTTTAAACGAAATCTAGCAATATACCAATGACTCTGCTTCAAACATTAAAGATGCATTGCAGAACAGCCCACTGGTACATTGATATTTTAAATGTTTAAATTTCTTCCCTCATTTGAAAGAGCTTTTCCAGCACTTTGTGGAAAGCTGTCCTCCAGCTCATAGATTTCTGAATATTCTGATTTCTCTCCATGCTCCCTGCCCTGAAAACATGCCCAGATTCACCGTTATTAAATTTATTCTTCTTTCTATGCTATGAAAATGAAAGAAATCAGCAAAGGGGAATGTTAACAACAATTTAGATGTGGAACTTTTATGTGTATGAGGGTTGTTTTTTTTCCCCAGTTCCGTTATATATGGATTCACCTTAAGCCATAACTGTCCTACAGCTCATAAAACGTGCATTACATCGCTTTATAAGGAGAAGTCAGCAGGAACAAAGCTACTGGAATGGATGAATAAACAAATTACTGTTAAGGCTACACACATCAGCCTCCACATAGCAGCAGGAAAATGTGCAGTGCATCTGCAACTGAAATACCTGTACAGTGATCTGAACTGTTCATGCAGGTGTTCATTCCGGCTTGACCCTGTTTGTCACGGGTGGGAAGTGCTGTGCATTTGAGTACCAGGTAAAACAGATGGTGGCACTGGGACAGGGGAATCCCATCCAGCAGCAGTAAGAGCATGGCTGCGTGGACACAAAATGTCCCTGCCTGCTGGCAAGAGCGGTTACCTAGGGAAAACACATTCCTAATCACCTCATTAGTGAGAGGTAGACTGCTCTGAAGGCAAAACCATACGTTGTGTTACAGTCATACCCTGCCTTTACACTGTCCTCTTGAGTCCAGGCAAGCAAACATGCCACAAGGCTGAGACTTCCCAGCACTCGGTGTGCACTGCTGCTCCTTTGGTTTTCACCTTTCCTGGTGAGCGCACACACGCAGTGCATCACATGGATGCACTGCAGTCCATGCAGGGGCTCCCTCCCCAGCCTACGCTGACCTGTGGTCTGCAAGTGCCTGTGATAATTTGGCACAGGGAAGTCTCAAAATTGTACAGATTTATGTTCACAGTGGAGAAGTGAGAAGCTCTTAAGCTGCTCAGTCTTACCTGCACTTCTCTCCACACTGGTCTTGCTCCTTGCAAGGTCTATCTTCTGCCTTTCTGACTGCCAGTGCACTGCCTCGATGATCTCCATCCCTGCCACGGTTGTGTGCCATCCCTCTTCTATGATGAACCTCACTGGAACTGTTCGGCTCTCACTCTTGGTTTTTAGACACAAAAGGGGCCTTCTGAATGCCGTGACCCAAGACAGGATCTGCCCTCCCCCTGCTATGTTAAACAGCCTGTACTCAGCCCTTTGGGCCTCTGAAGCAAACCTCCAACGCTCACTGCCCTGGTGTAGAGGACCAGGATGGGATGTTGCCCATGCTTTGCAGTTGTTACTGCCATAATGGGGACTTACAACGAAGAAAAAAGCATGCTGAAAGTGATCTGAAATGGGCTGGGGTTCAGCAGTAGGCATCCTTCTTGCTGATCATTGTTTGTCTGCAATTTCTACTCAGTGGCAATATTCCTCTGTTTTGCTCACAGCTGAAAATAACTGAAAGTGCTTCAAAAGGGCTGCCTTATAACTGAGCTGAACACCTTTCCAGGTGATTTTTGTCATGGTTAGTATCTTCCCATTGAATGAAGAGAATTCAGCCTCTTCCATTTCTTTTCTGTGCAGCCTATAAACCACTGTAAAACATGGCTCATTGTTTCTGTGCTCCCTCATGCCCTTTATTTCCATAATGGACTCTTTGCCCACGTGTTCGCTAATATTTCTACTTCACTACATAAGCTGGCAGATGCCCAAAGTGTTGGTGCCTGTGACATGATTCCTTTTCATTCCCCATGCAGTTATCTGGCAGTACCTAGCCTGCACGGTGGGCATGGAAAAGCACAGATGCACCTAGGCTGTCACAAGCTGTTGTAGAGTTGTGACAAAAACACCTGCCCTTTCCATCGTAATCTGCTGAGGTGCTTGTGTTCCTCATACTGGGAATGGAAGGTTAAATCACCACTTTGCTTCCTGTTGTGTCATCATTTTAACTGTTTGCATCAATTACTGAATACGCTTACACAGTACTAATGCCTTCGCTGTGATTCACATGGAGCTTTGGAAACCAGTGCTGCAAAATGCTTTAAGTGTGGTCCTCATCCCTAAAGCTTCAGGTGGCAAAGTAACTGCCTGCAGACTTGTGGAAGTATCAGTCTCAACAAAATCACCAAACCCATTTCTGTAGATTTTTGATGAGATAGATAGCAAACACTCTATCTAGAGTCACCTCTGCTAAGCATACCCCACTACCCCCTGAAAAGCAGTACAGCAACAGTAAAACACTATGAAGTTGTAGGAACAATCATCAGTGCTCCCTCCAAACGAGTAAGTCTTCTTCTCCCATGGAACTATGACGAAGTTCTGTGTATTTTCTTCAGTGCTCTTACCCATCCCTCAAAAATGAGCAGCTTGTTCAAAAAATGCATTAGAGGAAGGGAGATGACAAACTGAAATACAGACATCCCTGTCTGTGCTTCAGTACTTCTGATGAAAAATCCAGTGCTGGTACCATTGGTCAGAAAGAACAATAACCCCTTCAGGGAATTTCAGATGGTATCTGATGATTCAAAACATGCAGTTCTCAGGGTATGCCAACATACAGCATAAAGACTGATGAATGGATGAAGGTCTGCTGTTTAAGAACTGTCATTGAGTGAGAATTGCATTACACATGCAAGTCTGCCCATCGTGGAGACTTTCTATGTGTGTTACTTCACTACTCTGCCTTAGTTTCTTGAGGTGGGAAAAGGAAAACCATTTCCTGTTTTATCAGCCCATCGTGATGCTTGAGTAATGACTCTAAAATGCATGTTGAACATGCTAAGTACTGCCCTATTTAAGAGCTAACTATCACTATGAGGAATTAAAACATCTCTACTTACCCAGAAAATATTGGTTTATTGTGCCTTATTTATTCTTTGCTTTTCAAACTTCTCCAGAAATTAAAGGTTTCAGAAAACAAAACGTCTTTTCACAATGAAAAATCTCCTTTTGTACATGTGCTTCCCAGGGGAAACAGGTCTAGAGCTAAGCCTGATAACGGGTTCCTCATTCGGAGTAACTTGGAGGCTGATGTGATTTGTGATAGCGACTTCTGCTTTAAGGACTCTGATCCAAACCCCAGAACCTCAAGGAGCTACTGGGTGGATTCAAATGCTAATCTCTCAAAGGTTTCGCAATTTAGTTTTTAATGGTCCACTTCTGAGACATTCATCTGACACTTGCACTATTATGTTACCTGGATTAAAAAAGATGCTAATAAGAGTATTAGCCAGGTTCTTATACACAGAAAGCTTTTGCAATTACAATACCTCCTGAGTCACTCACTCAGGATCCTGGGAAAAACAGAGCATTTTTGCTTCCCAGATCCGGTTTTTCTTTTTTTAAACCTCAAGAAGTGCTTAAAGTTCCTTGTTAAGAGATTTGAAAAATGTATAGTCCTTGTAAATTAAATACTACAAGTTCGTAGATGAGTGATCCCTAAACATTTATTATTCACACTAATATGATTTAATTCTAACTCACTGTAAGATTTATAGAAATTAAAAGACTTCATATGTGTAAG